>NC_141920.1:34953682-35105197 GCF_057802395.1 Ceratotherium simum simum | reverse complement strand
ATATTAAATCTTCTTTGAATGTTTGGTAAAATTCACCAGAGAAGCCATCTGGTCCTGGACTTTTATTTTTTGGGAGGTTTTTGATTACTATTTCAATCTCTTTACTTGTGATTGGTCTATTCAGATTCTCCATTTCTTCTTGGTTCCGTTTTGGCAGGTTGTATGAGTCTAAGAATTTATCCATTTCTTCTAGATTGTCCAATTTGTTGGCATATAATTTCTCATAGTATTCTCTTATAGTCCTTTGTATTTCCATGGTATCCATTGTAATTTCTCCTCTTTCATTTCTAATTTTATTTATTTTAGATTTTTCTCTTTTTTTCTTAGTAAGTCTGGCTAAGGGTTTGTCAATTTTGTTTATCTTCTCAAAGAACCAACTCTTTGTTTCATTAATCCTTTCTACTGTTTTTTTGGTCTCAATTTCATTTATTTCTGCTCTGATTTTTATTATTTCTCTCCTTCTGCTGACTTTGGGCTTTGTTCTTCTTTTTCTAGTTCTTTTAGGTGTAATTTAAGGTTTCTTATTTGGGCTTTTTCTTGTTTGTTAGGGTGGGCTTGTATAGCTATGAGTTTCCCTCTCAGGACCACTTTTGCTGCATCCCATATGGTTTGGTATGGGGTATTTTCATTTTCGTTTGTTTCCGGATAGTTTTTTATTTCTCCTTTAATTTCATCAGTGATCCGTTGGTTGTTCAGTAGCATGTTGTTTAATATCCACATTTTTGTCACTTTCCCAGTTTGTTTTTTGTGGTTGATTTCCAGTTTCATAGCATTACGGTCTGAAAAGATGCTTGTTATGATTTCAATCTTCTTAAATTTATTGAGGCTTGCTTTGTTTCCCAACATATGGTCTATCCTTGAGAATGTTCCATGTGTGCTTGAGAAGAATGTGTAGTCAGATGTTTTTGGATGGAGTGCTCTGTATATATCTACTAGGTCCATCTCATCCAGTTTTTCATTTAAGTCCACTATTTCTTTATTGACTTTTTGTCTGGATGATCTATCCATTGATGTGAGTGGGGTATTAAGATCCCCTGCTATTATTGTGTTGTTGTTAATGTCTCCTTTTAGGTTTGTTAATAGTTGCTTTATGTACTTTGGGGCTCCTGTGTTGGGTGCATATATATTTATAAGTGATAAGTCTTCTTGGTGGAGTGTCCCTTTTATCATTATATATTTCCCTTCTTTGTCTCTTTTAACCTGTTTTATCTTGAAGTCTACTTTGATATGAGTATGACAACACCTGCTTTCTTTTGTTTGCCATTAGCTTGGAGTATTGTCTTCCATCCTTTCATTCTGAGCCTGTGCTTGTCTTTAGAGCTGAGATGTGTTTCCTGGAGGCAAAATATTGTTGAGTCTTGCTTTTTAATCCATCCTTCCACTCTGTATCTTTTGATTGGAGAGTTCAATCCATTTACATTTAGAGTAATTATTGATATATGAGGGCTTAATGTTGCTGTTTTGTCACTTATTTTCCGGTTCTTTTGCAATTCCTTTGTTTCTTGTCCCATTTGTTTCGGACTGCCAATTCAGTTTGGTTGTTCTGTCTTATGACTCTTCTAATTTTCTCTTTGTTTATCATATGTGATTTTGTTTTGATTATTTGTTTAGTGGTTACCTTGAGGTTTGTATAAAAAATCTTGTGTATGAGATAGTCCATTATCTGACGGCCTCTTATTTCCTTATACTAAGTCAATTCAATCACTTTCTTCTTCCCCTTCTAAGTCATTCTTGTTATACCTTATTCTATCTTGTGTTGTGGGTGTGTGTTTACAGTGATGCGGTTATATTTATTTTTGGTGAATTCCTTCCTTTGATCTTTGATTTTGGTATTTAAGTGGTTGCTAACCTATTCCGGTAAAGATGTACTATTTTTCTGATTTTGTCTACCTATTTTTCTCCTTGCTCCAAGCTTTGCATTCCTTTTCTTTCCTTTTTTTTTCAGGCCTGAGGACGGCCTTGAGTATTTCTTGTAGTGGGGGGTCTCGTGGCCATGAACTCCCTTATTAGCTTTTGTTTATCTGGGAAAGTTACTATTTCTCCATCATATTTGAAGGAAATTTTTGCTGGATAGAGTATTCTTGGCTGAAAGTTTTTGTCTTTCAGTATTTTGAATATATCATTCCAGTCTCTCCTAGCCTGTAAAGTTTCTGGTGAAAAATCCACTGAGAGCCTGATGGGAGTTCCTTTGTACGTTATTTTTTGTTTTTGTTTAGCTGCCCTTAATATTGTTTCTTTGTCATTGACTTTGGCCAGCCTTACCACTACATGTCGTGGAGTGGGCCTTTGCCTGTTGATGTATTTAGGTGACCTATTGGCTTCACTTACTGGTATTTCCTTCTCCTTTCCCAGATTTGGGAAGTTCTCAGCTATTATTTCCTTGAATAGGCTCTCTGTTCCTCTTTCCCTCTCTTGTCCCTCAGGAATACCTATAATTCTTATGTTACATTTCCTAATAGAGTCAGATATTTCTCGGAGACTTTCTTCCTTTCTTTTTAGTCTTAGTTCTCTCTCCTCTTCCATCTGGAGCATATCTGTATTCCTATCCTCTAAAGTACTAATTCTTTCCTCCATATTGTCAGCTCTGTTCTTTAAAGATTCCAGATTCTCCTTTATCTCCTCCATTGTGTTCTTCATCTCCATCAGTAGTGATTGGTTTTTCTTTATGATTTCAATCTCTTTTGTGAAGAAACTCCTAATCTCATTGAATTGTTTGTCTGTGTTATCTCATATTTCATTGAGTTTTTTTATGATAGCTATGTTGAAATCTCTGTTGTTTAGGTTATGGATTTGTGTGTCTTCAGGGTTGGTTTCTGGGTGCTTGTCATTTTGCTTCTGGTCTGGTGATTTCATGTACCTTTGCATTGTGGTTCCTGTATTGGCTTTATTTTTCCTCATCCTGGAAATATCTGGTTGTAATTTCCACCCACTGCCACCGTGTGGGGGTTAAGGGCTGTGTAATCTGAGCCCCCTGCTCTCTGCCCTGGCTGTTCGCTGTGATCCGCCAGCTGCTTGGTCTGGTCAGCTGAGCTGCAGTGTCTGGCATGGGGGAGGACGGGGGGGACTCTTTCTTTTGCTGTCTGGGTCCCTGGGCATGGAGGGCTTCTTGCTCTCCCCTTGTTATCCACTCTCCTGGGGTGCTCAGATGTTGATGGTAGCCCTGTAGCTGTTCTGAGTCCTCTGTGTGGGAGTTTCCCACTGGCTGAGAGAGTCTGAAGAGCTACAGTTTCCCCACAGAGGGCCACCCCTCCCCCCCCCGTCTGGGAGCCGCGCGGACCAGGATCGCTGATCTGATGGGGAGGGAGAGGAGTTCTCCTTACCTCTCTCCACTTCCTCCGGGGGCCCAGCACATTCCTCTCTCAGGTGTGCAGCAGTTCACTGTCTAGGAGTCCGTTGTCGGTCTGTGACTGTTCCTTTTATTGTATCTTATCAGGGGAAGAGTTTATGGGAAAGCTCACTCCGCCATGACGCTGACATCACTTTTAATATATTAAAAGTTAAGTATAATAGTTATTTGTGTACCTCCAATAATAATTTTACCATTAACCCCTGATGTAATAGAAAAACATGGTTAAATCTCATGTTAAAATGTGGGTTAAAATCCTAGCTCTTTCAAATCCAAGTTGGAGGAATTGGAACAGATTTTTCGAGCCTTAGTTTCTTCAGCAGCAAAATAGAGATATATATAACGGGCAGACAGAGACAGGTAGGTAAGTAGGTAGGTAGGTAAGTAGGTAGGTAGGTAGGTAGGTAAGTAGTTAGATTCAGAAGAATAGCTAACTGAAAGAGGAGAATTCAGAGTTAATTATTGCATTCTTTCCTTTTGAGTCCTTTTTCCTTTTTCTTGCCTGGGGCAAAAAACCTAATAGACAAAAAAACAAAAGAAAAGAAAAAGAAAGACATTTTGTCATGCCTGCTGGAAAACATGTTAACACATTCACGAAACAACCAACCAAGAGATGCATCAAAAATTCTTGATGTGCAAAAGCAATAATTGTGACTTTAAAAAGTTGCGTTGTCATCGTGGCTGTTTATAAGAGCAGCTTATTAAAGTTGTTAATACTTAGTGTGGTTGCACTTGTTATGTTTAGTAACAAGAGGGATATTTACAAAAATAGATACCTACAGAATAGACATGAGAGTCTTTTCACTACTGTGGTTCATTTTTTTTTTTCCTTCATATTTTTCTCTGCCTTATCTTTATGGTGCAGACAAGCCTGGCTCCTGAGACTTTTAATCCAATACTTATTCATTCAGTTAGCATCCTCAAAGCTCCAAGATGTGTTGTGAGAACCTTGAGCTAACCTGAGCCTGGCCAGTGGTTCAGAGCTAACTTTGCTTGTTCTATGTAAAGCATCAGCTGCATTTCTCAGTACACATTGCTGAATTCCCTTCCCACTCAATGTTTGCGTTTTACCCGGTGTTACTCTCAGTTGAGCATTTGTGGTGGTCTTTGCCAATGATGTAGTCTGTGAGGATACAAGAAGCTTGCTAATTCTATCTTGTGTAACTTCAGGTCTAGAAAAGTCAACAGACTTCCCCTGGATCCACAAGGCATAGATGATTTTCTCATGAGACTTATTTTTCCCATGCTTGTAAATAAGTACCTCCTCAAAGACATAGTCAACCAAGGATTCCTTTCCACACTTACTCATTCTTTTCTCATTCTCCACAGTAAGTTGGAGTCTGAATCTCAACCAAACTGACAAAATCTTGGCCCCATCAATATTTTCTGTCTGGTAAGTTGCATTCATGAGAGTCAAATGAATTTGAAAACCCTTCTAAATGACCTCTGAAAGAAAACAGCTCCTGGCAATTAAAAAAGAATAATTTGTAATCATCGTATATTGACTAAGATTGGTCATAATATTTATAAATAACCATAGAAACATATGACTAACAGGATCTACACGGTTGCTTCCAAACCTCCTTCCAGCACCAGGGGAGTCACATAACACTTATAATCTGAAATGCCAGGTGATGGCAAATATTACTTACATGAAGATAGAGAAGCTAGACCTGCTGGAGTGATTCCTTAATGGGGTTACTTTGCAAGCAGCCCAGCCATATTTATGTGGAGTCTCGGTGACTAGTGGCTGATGAAACCTCAGTACGACCATGCCCACTTAGTTGAGAAAAGACATTTCAAAACCAGCAGAAATAGGTAAAATAGAATTACTTTATATTCCATCTTATAAGATAATGGAAGCAACCTTCACACCTGGGATGGAAGCCATTCATTCAGGGTCAAAATGAATGCAGTCTTATCTTGGATAATAAATTAAAACAAGGTGCCATGTGAGCATCATGTGAACAGACAGCTGTGGAGCCAAGTGTTGGGACTGGTGCAATTTGAGAAAGTTACTTCTGCGTAATTAAGCTTGGCCTATGAAGTTGCTTTGGGAAATGGCATTGTCCCACATCACTTACCCAAGGATGACTTCAGGAAGCTGGAAATAAGGATTGTCTGGCACTGGAATGTCATGAAAGCAAGTTGACTTTCCATGATCAGAAGCATTAAACCTTGTGTCAGTTTCGATGCCCTAACAAGATCTCACCTGTCCCAACTTCTGTTTATTCAACAGGTCCCAGACGTGTTGAGGGCATCAAACATTATATATCTGGGTCTTAGTATAAGTATTGGGGATATGGCAGTGAACACATAGGATGGTCCTGGCTTGAAATTTGAGAATAGCTCCTACAAGTTAGTTGTCTCAAATAATTGGCCTTAATGACAAACAACACTATCAGTGTTAGTTAATAAAGTGTTAAGGATTTATTTGACCTTAGTTTAAATGTTAATTTGGAAATACCTACTTATGAATAGAATGGCCAAATTAGAATTCTTTGTTATTTTCTTATTTTAATCTTTTACAACAATGTAATTCTATTTGAGATTTATGAAAACATTTAGCCTTTGACTAATCTTCTGTATTTCAGGCCGTATTCAATTAAAATTGAAACACTATATATGTTCCTCAAGGGCAGGGATTCTGAATTTGAATTTTTTTCACCTTTAATTTTTTGACCTTGTACTGGGAAAGCACTGAATAAAAATATTAAACAAAATTAAACAAAACTGATCCTTTCTCTTGCTCTTAGCGTGACTTCCCTGACTCTTTGTTTCTTCATTTGCCACATTTAAGGACTATAACTTGCAGACTAAATTGGTATTGCTCTTTGTTTTAGGATCTTTCAAAGACAGGGAAGATAGATGCAAGGTCCTTCTGTGTGTTTGTGTGTATATTTATGTTCATGTTTATTTTATGAAATGTTTGGGAGTAAGTTGTAGACATGATTTCCCCTTACCTCTAGTCATTTTAGTGTGTGTTTCCTAAAAGCAAGGATATTCATAAGCACAGCACAATTATCAAAATCTGGGAAATAAAATCACATGCACAATAATATTATCTCATCCACAGATCTCTTCAGATCTTGCCAGTTGCCCCCATTGTTATTTTTCTGGCCCAGGATCCAATCCAAGATCCCACACCGTCATGTTTCTCTGGTGATAGCTCATCTGGAATTATTTCAGATCCTGCCTGGTCTTCCGTGGCCACAACACCTCTAGGGAGTATAGGGCAGTCACCTTGCAAAGTGCCCTCAATTCAGGCATGCTGTTTCCTCATAATCAGAAGCCACAGAAGCAATGCTGAGTCTCTCTGTGCATCATATCTGAGGAATGGGTTTTGAAATTAGAAACCACAAATATCAGGCAGTGTGACCTGGGGAAAATTATATAACGTCTCTGAACTTCAGTTTCTTTATCTATAAAACAAGAATATTAATATGAACCTCACACTGTTGCTAGAAAACTATATAATACGGTAAATTACTTAGCGGAATGTCTGGCATATATGAATTGCTCAACAAATGTTAGTAGTTATTGCATCTGTCTTAACAGATGGACATAAGTAGGCCTTCAGAAGTTATGATAATTGGTATCCAGGTTCCTTAATACCTCACCAAGAAAGCAGTGGTTTCTAGATGGTCTAACATCTATTGCCACTTCTCCTCCTTTTCCTCCCCAAAGCCCCAGTAGATAATTGTATGTTGTAGTTGCACATCCTGCTAGTTGCTGTATGTGGGACGCGGCCTCAGCATGGCTGGACAAGCGGTGTGTCGGTGCGCACCTGGGATCCGAACCCGGGCCACCAGTAGCGGAGCACGCGCACTTAACTGCCAAGCTACGGGGTCGGCCCCTTTATTTATTTTTTTAAGTGATAAATTGTGTCCTGAACTAAGAGGAGGTCATGTTGGTCTAAATTTTCTGTTTTTTTTTTTTAATAGACATTATTTTTTAGAGTAGTTTTAGATTCACAGCAAAATGGAGCAGAAGTTACAGAGATTTCCCATATATCTCCTGCCTCTATATATGCACAGCTTTCCTCAATTTCAAAATCCTCCACTGGAGTAGTACGTTTGCTACAATTGATGAATCTACATTGATACGTCATTATCACCCGAAGTCCGTAGTTTACATTAGGGTTCACTTGTAATGTCACACATTATATGGGTCTTGACAAATGTATAATGATGTATGTCTACCATTATAGTATCGTACAGAGTAGTTTCACTGCCCTAAAAATCCTCTGTCCTCTGTCTGGTCATCTCTCCCTCCCCTCCTTTTCCTTTTACTGTCTCTATAGTTTTAACTTTTTCAGAATCATGAAGTATGTAGCCTTTTCAAATTGGCTTCTTGCATGTAGTAGTATGTATTTAAGGTTCCTCCATGTCTTTTCACAGTTTGATAGCATTTTTTATTTTTTTTAAGCGCTGAATAATACTCCATTGTCTGGGTATACCACAGTTTATTTATCCATTCATCTACTGAAGGATATCTTGATTGTTTCTACGTTTTGGAAATTATGAATAAAGCTGTTATAAACATCCATGTGCAAGTTTTTGTGTGGATATAAGTTTTCAACTCATTTGGGAAAATATCAAGGTATGTGATTGCTGAATTCCCGGTTAAGAGTATGTTTATTTTTGTAAGAAACTGCCAAATTGTCTTCCAAAGTGGCTGTACCATTTTTCATTCCCACCAACAATGAATGAGAGTTCCTGTGGCTCCACATCCTTCCCAGAATTTGGTTTTGTCAGTGCTTTGAATTTTGGCTATTCTAATAGGTCTTTTGTCTATTTAAAAAATAATGTTATTACTTTTCTTATTGTTGAGTTTTAAGAGTTCTTTGTATGTTTTAGATAACAGTCCTTTACCAGATGTGTCTTTTGCAGATATTTTCCCCCGGTCTGTGGCTTGTCTTCTCATTCTCTCCACTGTCTTTTGCTAAGTAGAAACTTTAAGTTTTAATGAAGTCCAGCTCATTAATTATTTCTTTCATGAATCGTGCCTTTAGTGTTGTATCTGAAAAGTTATTGCCATACTCAAGGACGTCTAGGTTTTCGCCTATGTTATCTTCTAGGAGATTTATAGTTTTGCATTTTACATTAAAGTCTGTGATCCATTTTGAGTTATTTTTTTAAGGGTTAACCTCTGTATCTAGATTCATTATTTTTCTTCTTGTATGTGGATGTCCAGTTGTTCCATTACCAGTTGTTGAAAAGGCTGCATTGTGTTGCCTTTGCTTCTTTGTCAAAGATGTAGTTGACTATTTTTACATGGATCTATTTCTAGCCTCTCTACTCTGTTCCTTTGATCTGTCTGTTTTTTCACCAACACCACTCTGTCTTGATGACTGTAGCTTTGTAGTAATTCTTGAAGTTGAGTCATTTCAGTCCTCTGACTTTGTTCTTCTCCTTCAATATTATGTTGGCTATTCTGGGCCTTTTGCCTCTCCGTATAAACTTTAGATTCAGTTTGTCAATATCCACAAAATAACTTGGTGGGATTTTGTTGGGATTGCATTGAATCTATAGATCAAGTTGGGAAGAACTGACATCTTGACAAATTGAATCTTCCTATCCATGAACATGGACTATCTCTCTGTTTAGTTCCTTTTTGATTTCTTTTATCAGCATTTCATAATTTTCCTCATATAGATATTATACATAATTTTAGATTTATACCTAAGTATTTCATTTTTGGGGGTGCTAATATAAAATGGTATTATATTTTTAATTTCAAATTCTACTTGCTCATTGCTAGTATATAGGAAAGTGATTGACTTTTCTATTTTAATCTTGTATCCTGCAATCTAGCTATAATCACTTCCAGGAGTTTTTTTTTTTTTGTCAGTTTTTTCAGATTTTCTACATAGACAATCATGTCATCTATGAACAAAAACAGTTTTATTTCTTCCTTCCTAATTAGTATACCTTTTATTTCCTTTTCTTATGGTATCAGCTGGAACTTCCAATACGAGGTTGAAAAGGAGTGCTGAGAGGGGCCATCCTTGACTTGTTCCTGATCTTAGCAGGAAAGCTTCTAGTTTCTCACCATTAAGTATTATGTTAGTTGTAGTTCCTAGTTTACTGATGGTTTTGTTTTTGTTTTTAATCACGAATGGGTGCTGGATTTTGTCAAATGCTTTTTCAGCATTTATTAATATGATCATGTGATTTTTCTACTTTAGTCAGTTGATGTCTCAAACTTGCATTTTCTTTGCTAATATCCACTTTTGGAAAGGCTTGCAATCAGTAAAGAACTTTACATATTAAGAAATAATCTTTAAAAATGTCTTTCTTGATACCACCCAGTTTCTCTGCTTCCCTTTTCAAGAACATTTCTTGAAATCATTGTCTCTGGCTGCTATCATTTCTTCTTTGCCTCTGATTCTATCCTTCCCACTGCATTGAAACAGTTCTTGTCTCGGTCTCTGGTAACCTCCATCTTGTCAAATCCCATGGGCATTTTTCTTTCATTGCCTTCATCTCTCAGCAGCACTTGACCCAGTGGACCACTCTCTCTCTTGTGATTCATTCTTGGTGTCTGCGAATAAGTAGCAGATCTTGCAGTTCCAACACTTCAAGTTCAATGAGAGCAAAGTTTCGAATGTCTTTATTTCCCCAGTGAAGAATGATGCCTGCCATACAGATGCTAAATATGTGTTTATTGAATGAATGAATTTTCCAGAGTACTATTGCAAAAATTACTACATAATCTGCTTTATTTCACTTAGTAAATCAGTGCCATAATTTTGACAGCAAAATCTGAGATCCCAAGTAGCTTACCCAGGAGATGAAAATAAAGCTAATATTCACTGGGTGTCTGGCACTGGTCAAGGTGCTTTACATGAATTTGGTCACTTAATTCTTACCTATGGAAGACTTAAAGATGAAAAAAGAGGTTCAGATATGTTTACAAATGTTCACGAGATCACACAGTCAAGTAAATGGCAGAGAACATATTTGAATATACATCTGAATGACTTCTCTGCGTAAGTACTTTCTAATAGGAAAATGAACAAGGGTCTAGATCTGTTGCCAATCTGTTCAGGTCATTCTTTTGGGACAGGGGTCAGGAAACTTTCACTGTAAGGGACCAGTGCCTTGACTTTGGACTTCCTAGCCTCCAGAACCGTGAGAAATAAACTTCAGTTGTTTATAAACTACCCAGTTTATGGTATTCTATCATAGAAGCCCAAAGTAAGACATCATATTACATCTTCCAATCCATGAACACAGGATGTTTTTCCATTTTTAACGTCACCAGTTTTTGATAATTAGAAAATTCAGTATAGATAAGCGATATGTGGAATTGAGTTTGTTCAAGATTCTTTAGCTATTGTGTGATTTTGGTTATGCGTTTAGCCTTTCTCAGCCTCAATTTTGAAATCACTAAAAAATGCTATAAGGCTTACTTTTTGTTTACACCTACAAGTCTGGAGAATGGAGACTGGCGTCTTAAGTTTTCACCCTAAATTGTTTATGTTATTGATGGGTGGGAAAAGGATGGAGGAAAAGAGCTTTCTCTATTCTTCCTTTCTACGGCTTTGTATTTGTATATAAGAAGTGGAGTTTTGGCTGTGATTGTGTATTGAGAAGGCAGTAATTACTTTCTTACACTGTCTCAAATTTGTGTTTTCAGGAGAT
Organism: Ceratotherium simum simum; assembly: GCF_057802395.1. Taxonomy (NCBI): domain Eukaryota; kingdom Metazoa; phylum Chordata; class Mammalia; order Perissodactyla; family Rhinocerotidae; genus Ceratotherium; species Ceratotherium simum. The sequence continues at coordinate 35,094,202 of NC_141920.1, read as the reverse complement.
ACCAAATGTGAGAGAGATACAGGGAGCCAAAATCCATGCTAATGAGCAGCTCAAGTATTTCAACTATGACCATTACTGCTGCTAAAACTACAATTATTAGAAAAATCTTATCGAAAACCTACTATGTCCTAAGTGCCATGCTAAGAGTTTTAAATGCATCAACCCACTATCACAGCAACCATATTGAACACATAATCTTCATTTTAATGATAAGAAAATTGAGGCATTAAGAGATTAAGTGACTTGCCCAAATTTAGGCAGCATTAACATCCTGAGCTAAGATTCAAGCCAAACTTTATATACAATGCTCTAAAACCTGTGTATATCCACTTAAGGGCATGCACACGATCACATTGGTTGAGTTGAGACATTCCTGCAAGTTGTTATACAGCATCTTGAAGGAGCTATTAAAAGCAGCAACACCCCTTTGCAGTTTTACTCCTGTAGTTTTGCCTATTTGAAACAGTTTCCCTCCTCTTTAAACATTCATGCCAATTCATCTGCTAATGACTAACTTGTTTTTATTTTTTTCTTTTCCTTCTGGGGCATTCTTTACTTTCTCTTGGCCACAATTACACCCCTGCTCTCTGACCTTCTGCAGATCTGAGAACTTGAAGGGATCTGTGAGATCACCTAGATCACCCCTCTGAACTTCCTCGTTTTTCACATTAGGAAACTGAAGCACAGTGGTGTTAAGTCGTAAACTAAAGAGTGATTGGTATTCAGGGCTAGAATTTCCAACATAGTCCTCCTTCTATTGTATTTTATATTTTCCTTAAGTGAGACAATGTGATGTTTGATAATATATTGTCTTCTCTTATCTTATTCATGTGGGGCCTTCTTTTCTCCAAGTAGGCTGTGATGACTGCCATGTCAGGGACTTCCTAATATGTGCCATAGCCTAACCTCGTTATTATTAGACAATAGGCTCTCAACATATGCTTATAGAATTAAGTCTTGTGTCCAATAACAGGTTATCACAATTCCAAAGTGAATGAGTGTTTTCAGTACACTCATCAGTACATTCAGTACAAGGCAATTTGTTGTATGCAAGTATGAATTTTCCCAACTGAGCCTAGGAGCTGCTGGCTGAGCATTGTATATAGGCAGTGAGCTGTGTTCATGACTGATTCACTGTTTTCTCATGCACACTGGTGTACAGAGAATTATTCACAAGTGGGTTCCAAATCTCAAGCAATGAATAAACATTATTTTTGCTACAATTTAGCATACATACAGTTAGAACAATGCCTGTTAGGTAAAATTTGTAGATCAGTGGATTCTGTGATAGGATGAAAAGAAGAATGGCAATCTCTGTAAATAAGACTAAGAGGCATAACATAGAGTCAAATTACTAATCGTTGTCTTTTAGTGGAATATACTGGAATATTGTCTTGTGTTAATAGGTGGTTTATAGATTTAGATAAGCATGGCTATCCTGCAATCATGATTAGGTTATATATATTGCTGGGTTGTTTGTGTGGTTTTTGGTCTTTTGATCACTTTAAGCATGTTGTCCAAAGATTCAGTAATCGAAAAAAGGTTATAATTATCAAAAGGATGAGTCCATTGTTGTAGCTCCTGGTTTATCAAAGAAGGGTTGAAATTTCTTTAGTTCAGCCTTGACTAGAATGTCAGATGTAATTGCAGGAGAGCCATCAACCTCAATCACTACCTAAAAAGAAAGTCTGAAATAATGGAAGTCAAAACTTGAGCTTTCTATTACATTGTATTGGAGAATTAATGAAAGGCTAGCAACTAGTCATTTTCTTCGTAACATAACCAAGTTAGATCTATACTAATTATGTATCTTGTTAACATAAAGTTGAGTTTCTTTGCTAAAAAGGGCAAATACAATTTTATTAATATTGAGAATTTTTTATAATAGTTTGAAGAATGATTGACTTCTAAAATTGAGACTAGGATATGTTTGTTTGAGCAAACTATATTTGTCAGAATGTTGGTTGTAAAATTTGTTTATTCCCTTAAAGTTGCAAACTCTATATGGGATGTAGATTTTTCCACACCAAGCTTGGTGATAATTTGGTGCCTAGGACAACATTATCTATATTTCATTCCTTCTTAAAATTAGAACCACACGTAAAGGCATGTACTCTGTGTGAGTCAATTTTATAAGTAAAACTTGTGACTCCAATTATTGACTTGAAATCAGGGTAGAGTTACAATTTGTTATGACAATAGGATTAAAAATTAGCCTGATTTAGTCTGAAGGTAAAGTCTATTCCCAAAGGGAGTTATAAGAATAGCTAACTGGTATTGATGTCAGGTGGGCTGGCTCCAGAACCTGTTCTCAACTCTTGTGTCAACTCTTGTGGATTTTCAGTGTAGGCATATGTGAGAAAGGCAAAGAAAAGGAATGAGTATGTAGTTAACAAATCTTCTGTGGACCAAAGAGACTTTGGCAGGATAAAGGCAAAAATTAGCTGTCAGATAATTTGTGCAAGACTTTAGCAAAATTTTACTAATGTGCTTTATAAAAAGGACTTGGATGGAATAATGAACCAGTCATATTTAGATTAAAAAAACTATCTCCTATGTTCGAAATTTTATGCTAGATACATTCACCCATGATTGATCTCATTTAAAAATTGAAGCCAATATATGGTCATGATCTTTTTCATACGGTCTTCAAGACTGGGAAGTTGCTAGGAAAATATTTCATTTGGTGAATTTGTGACCAGGGGGCCAGGCAAAGAAAGGGTTACTGAGGCTCTGATCAACAACTAACATGGTCTGTCAAATGTTTTTCAGACAAGAAGAAACTGTGTTCTGTTTTGCAGAAATTGATGTCCCGGTTTTGCAGATGTTGCTATCTTGCAGAGAAATTTACATGTTTAAACAGAAAGACCCCTGCAAAATGTTCCAGCACCAAATGTCCTAAAGTTACCTTAAACTCATTAGCATCTTAAATTCTCCTCCTCTGGGAAGGTCCAGGCAGCCATTTTCAGATCATGCAATGTGTGTGATAGTGTGTTTACCTGCTACCCATGCGCCCTAAATGAACACAGTTGTTACGTAGTTGTTACAGATAAACCTGTTATCCTCTGCCGTCTTGGGTAAAAAGTCTCAGAGAGACCCTGCATTGGGAGTTATCCCTGGTGTTCTCCATGGCTTTTGCAAGCAATAAACCTTTTCTTCGCCTACTTCTGCCTTGGTTGTGCTTTTTGGCTCCACATTCACCAAGAGACAAACCCATTGAGTTTGGTTACAAATTGAGAAAAATGCACAGCTGAATGTCAAGCTAGAAGCAGAATGTCATTAAGATCTTCATTATGAGATTGTGTGTATGCCTGCCTATGTGTGTGGGAGTGCACAATACACAAATAACATCTATTTTTCAGATTCAAGAGGTCTTTCGTGATATATATTAGATTAGAAGATAAATATTAAACTTTACTAATTAGTGAACATATTTCAAAAGTGAAGTTTTTTTTTTAATCTTATGTGATAGCTTATATTATTGTCACAATTATCCATTCTTTTCTGTCTTTGTGTGTTTCAATGTGGGAGAAGAACACTGGCCTTTCATATTGATTTGGAGCTTGGTCATGGGACTTGAGTTCCCCAGTGAAATGTGTATAAGTATGATAGCTCCTGTAGAGACTCTGAGACGCTTTTGTGTTTCTGTTCCCTGGGTATGGTGTATAGGCTCTAAATCTGACCTGCATTTAGAGCAGAGCTACTGCAGTTGATCCACTGATCCATGAGCAAGAATATGTTTGTTGTAAACTGCTGAGATTTTGGAATTGTTTATTACTGCAGCGAAAGTTCAGTAATGTATCCAGTGCCCTGGCAACTAAATCTGTCTATTTTCAAAAATTATTGGTCCATGATAAAATTTGTAATTAATATTATTCTTTGCACAAGAATATTTTTTAGTTTCTTTGCATTGAATAATCTTTGATGTTTAGAGAAGCAGAATTGTTCTGCTTCTGCCAGCTTTTACTCAAGACGGTCCTACACATCAAGATATATTGAGAAATTCAAAGACTGGAAACGTTTAATTACATATATAGTTGTCAATTCAGAAAGAATTTTCTAAAATAAGAAAAATAAAATATGAATATATGGATTAAGAAGTAAAACAAATTGGTTTGCAAGTGACAGAAAGCCAACTATTTAGTTAGGTCACAGGAAAAAATATTTGGAGAATATTGGGTCTCACAAAATTTCTGGAAGTGCAAAGAGACGTATGGTTGTCCTGAATAACTAGAACCAGGAACTCAAATTGTTCCAGAATACTCTTTCCCAGCCTTTTGCCCCTGTTTTCCTCACTGCATCTTTTTTTTTTAAACAATATTATTTTATTAGTATTATTATCCCCAACAGAAAAGCCATTCCTTTCTGCAATAATGCAGTACAAGTTTGATAAACCTCTGATGTAGACTGTTGTCAAAATAGTGGAGAGAAAACAGATTAGGAATATTGGTGATGGGTTAGCTTCATACTTTTAAGGGGGCCGGCCCTGTGGCGTAGCAGTTAAGTGCGCACACTCCGCTGCAGCAGTCCGGGGTTCGCTGCTTTGGATCCCGGGGGCACACCCATGCACCGCCTGTCAAGCCATGCTGTGGCAGCATCCCATATAAAGTGGAGGAAGCTGGGCACAGATGTTAGCCCAGGGCCAGTCTTCCTCAGCAAAAAAAAAAAAAAAAAGAGGAGGATTGGCATGGATGTTAGCTCAGGGCCGATCTTCCTCACCAAAAAAAAAAAAAAAAAAGAACCAAATCTGTGTTATATGTTTTCTTTTCAAAAACATTCTTTTTTTTTTTTAATTTTTTGTTTATTGCAGTAACATTGGTTTATAACATTGTATAAATTTCAGGTGTACATCATTATACTTCTATTTCTGCATAGATTACATCATGTTCACCACCCAAATACTAATTAAAACCCATCACCACACACGTGTCAAATTATCCCTTTCACTCTCCTCCCTCCCCCCTTCCCCTCTGGTAACCACTAATCCAATCTCTGTCTCTATGTGTTTGTTTATTGTTGTTATTATCTACACTTAATGAGGGAAATCATACAGTATTTGACCTTCTCTCTCTGACTTATTTAACTTTGCATAATACACTCAATGTCCATCCATGTTGTCACAAATGGCTGGATTTCATCGTATCTTATGGCTGAGTAGTATTCCATTGTATATATACCACATCTTCTTTATCCATTCGTCCTTTGATGCGCACTTAGGTTGCTTCCAAGTCTTGGCTATTGTGAATAACGCTGCAATGAACACAGGGGTGCATGTATCTTTACGCATTGGTGTTTTCAAGTTCTTTGGATAAATACCCAGCAGTAGAATAGCTGGATCATATGGTAGTTCTATCCTTGATTTTTTGAGGAATCTCCATACTGTTTTCCATAGTGGCTGCACCAGTTTGCACTCCCACCAGCAGTGTATGAGAGTTCCCTTCTCTCCACATCCTCTCCAACACATGTTGTTTCCTGTCTTGTTAATTATAGCCATTCTGACGGGCGTGAGGTGATATCTCATTGTAGTTTTGATTTGCATTTCCCTGATAGTTAATGATTTTGAAAATCTTTTCATGTGTCTCTTGGCCGTCTGTATATCTTCTTTGGAGAAATGTCTGTTCAGATCTTTTGCCCATTTTTTAATTGGGTTGTTAGTTTTTTTGTTGTTGAGATGCATGAGTTCTTTATGTATTTTGGAGATTAAGCCCTTATCAGATGTGTGGTTTGCAAATATCTTCTCCCGATTGTTAGGTTGTCTTTTCATTTTGTTGATGGTTTCCTTTGCTGTGCAGAAGCTTTTTAGTTTGATGTAGTCCCATTTGTCTATTTTTTCTATTGTTTCTCTTGCCCGGTCAGACATGGTGCTTGAAAATATGTTGCTAAGACTGATATGGAAGAGCGTACTGCCTATGTTTTCTTCTGGAAGTTTCATAGTTTCAGGTCTTACATTCAAGTCTTTAATCCATTTTCAGTGGATTTTGTGTATGGTGTAAGGTAAGGGTCTACTTTCATTTTTTTGCATGTGGCTATCTAGTTTTCCCAACACCCTTTGTTGAAGAGACTTTCCTTTCTCCATTGTATGTTCTTGGCTCCTTTGTCAAAGATGAGCTGTCCATAGATGTGTGGGTTTATTTCTGGGCTTTCGATTCTATTCCATTGATCTGTGTGTCTGTTTTTGTGCTAGTACCATGCTGTTTTCGTTCCTATAGCTTTGTATTATATTTTGAAATCAGGGAGTGTGATACCTCCAGCTTTGTTCTTTTTTCTCAGGATTCCTTTAGCTATTCGCGGTCTTTTGTTGTTCCATATAAATTTTAGGGTTCTCTGTTCTATTTCTGAGAAAAATGTTGTTGGAACTTTGATAGGGATTGCATTGAATCTATAGATTGCTTTAGGAAGTATGGACATCTTAACTATGTTAATTCTTCCAATCCAAGAGCACGGAATATCTTTCCACTTCTTTGTGTCTTCTTCAATTTCTTTCAGCAATGTTTTATAGTTTTTGGTATACAGATCTTTCACCTCTTTGGTTAAGTTTCTTCCTAGGTAATTTATTCTTTTGGTTGCAATTGTAAGAATTGCAATTCTTAATTTCTCTTTCTGCTACTTCGTTGTTAGTGTATAGAAATGCAACTGATTTTTGTATGTTGATTTTGTATCCTGCAACTTTACCGTATTCGTTTATTATTTCTAAAAGTTTTCTGGTGGATTCTTTAGGGTTTTCTTTATATAAAATCATGTCATCTGCAAATAGTGACAGTTTCACTTCTTCCTTTCCAATCTGGATCCCTTTTATTTCTTTTTCTTGCCTGATTGCTCTGGCTAGGACTTCCAGTACTATGTTAAATAGGAGTGGTGAGTGTGGGCATCTTTGTCTGGTTCCTGTTCTTAGAGGGATGGCTTTCAGTTTTTCACCATTGAGGATGATATTAGCTGTGGGTTTGTCATATATGGTCTTTATTATGTTGAGGTACTTTCCTTCTATACCCATTTTATTCAGAGTTTTTATCATAAATGGATGCTGTATTTTGTCAAATGCTTTCTCTGCATCTATTGAGACGATCATGTGATTTTTATTCTTCATTTTATTAATGTGGTGTATTACGTTGATTGATTTGCGAATGTTGAACCATCCCTGCATACCTGGAATAAATCCTACTTGATCATGGTGTATAATCTTTTTAACGTATTGTTGTATGCAATTTGCTAGTATTTTGTTGAGGATATTTGCATCGATGTTCATCAGTGATATTGGCCTGTAATTTTCTTTTTTTGTGTTGTCCTTGTCTGGTTTGGGTATCAGGGTAATGTTGGCTTCATAGAATGAGTTAGGGAGCTTCCCCCACTCCTCAATTTTTTGGAAGAATTTGAGAAGGAGAGGTATTAAGTCTTCTTTGAATGTTTGGTAGAATTTACCAGGGAAGCCGTCTGGTCCTGGACTTTTATTTGTGGGGAGGTTTGTGATTACTGTTTCGATTTCCTTACTGGTGATTGGTCTATTCAAATTCTTTACTTCTTCTTGATCCAGTTTTGGAAGGTTGTATGATTCTAAGAATTTATCCAATTCTTCCACATTGTCGAATTGGTTGGCATATAGCTTTTCATAGTATTCTCTTATAATCTTTTGTATTTCTGAGGTGTCTGTTGTAATTTCTCCTCTTTCATTTCTGATTTTACTTATTTGTGCCTTCTCTCTTTTTTTGTTGGTGGGACTAGCTAAAGGTTTGTCAATTTTGTTGATCTTTTCAAAGAACCAGCTCTTGGTTTTATTAACTTTTTCTATTGTTTTTTTGCTCTCTATTTCATTTATTTCTGCTCTGATTTTTATTATTTCCCTTCTTCTACTGATTTGGGGCTTTGTTTGTTCTTCTTTTTCCAGTTCCTTTAGGTGCATTGTTAGATTGTTTATTTGAGATTTTTCTTGTTTGTTGAGATAGGCCTGTATTGCTATAAACTTCCCTTATAGAACCGCTTTTGCTATATCCCATAAATTCTGGCATGTCGTATTTTCATTTTCATTTGTCTCCAGGTATGTTTTGATTTCTTCTTTGATTTCTTCATTGACCCAGTCGTTGTTCAGTAGCATTTTGTTTAATCTCCACGTATTTGTGGCTTTTCTGATTTTCTTCCTATAATTGATTTCCAGTTTCATACTGTTGTGATCAGAAAAGATGCTTGCTATTATTTCAGTCTTCTTAAATTTATGGAGACTTGTTTTGTGGCCTAATATGTGATCAATCCTGGAGAATGTTCCATGTGTACTTGAAAAGAACGTGTATTCTTCAGTTTTTGGATGGAATGCTCTGTATATATCTGCTAGGTCCATCTGTTCTAGTGTGTCATTTAAGGCCAATGTTTCTTTATTGATCTTCTGTTTTGATGATCTATCCATTGGTGTAAGTGGAGTGTTAAAGTCCCCTACTATTGTGTTACTGTCTATTTCTCCTTTTATGTCTGTTAATAATTGCTTTATATATTTAGGTGGACCTACATTGGGTGCGTAGGTATTTACAAGTGTTATATCCTCTTGTTGGATTGTTCTCTTGATCATTATGTAATGCCCTTCTTTGTCTCTTTTTACAGTTTTTGTTTTAAAGTCTATTTTGTCTGATATGAGTACTGCTACCCCAGCTTTCTTTTCATTGCCATTTGCATGGAGTATCTTTTTCCATCCCTTCACTTTCAGTTTGTGAGTGATTTTAAGTCTGAAGTGTGTCTCTTGTGTGCAGCATATATGTGGGTCTTGGTTTTTTATCCAATCAGCCACCCTATGCCTTTTAATTGGGGCATTTAGTCCATTGACATTTAAAGTAGCTATTGATAATTATGTACTTACTGCCATTTTTTAACTTTTTTTCTCATTGTTTTGGTAGTCCTTCTTTGTTCCTTTCTCCTTCTATACAGAATTGATGGTCTCTTTAGTTTGACCTCTGTCTGAAAGCTCTACTCTTTAACTCCCCTCCTCCCTCATTTTATGTTTTTGATATCATATCTAATCTCTTTTTTGTGCATTTGTATCCATTGCCCTCTTATCATGGAAATAGATAATTTTTCCTATTTGTGGTCTTCTCTTTTCCCCTTAAATCAGTCCCTTTAACATTTCTTGTAGCACTGGTTTCGTGGTGACAAACTCCTTTAATTTTTGCTTGTCTGGGAAATTTTTGATCTCTCCTTCCATTTTGAATGATAATCTTGCTGGGTAGAGTATTCTTGGCTGTAAGTTTTTCCCTTTTATCCCTTTAAATATATCATGCCACTCTCTTCTAGCCTGTAAGGTTTCTGCTGAGAAGTCAGCTGATAGCCTTATGGGGTTTCCTTTGTATGTAACTTGACTTTGTCTTGCGGCTTTTAGGATTCTCTCTTTATCTTTAAGTCTGAACATTTTGATTATAATGTGTCTTGGTGTGGGCCTCTTTGGGTTTATCTTGTTTGGGGCTCTCTGTGCTTCCTGTACCTGCATGTCTGCTTCCTTCCTTAGGTTAGGGATGTTTCATCTATTATTTCTTGAAATAGATTCTCTGCCCCTTTGTCTCGCTCTTCGCCTTCCGGGACACCTATAACACGGATGTTAGTGCGCTTGATGTTGTCCCAGAGGTCCCTTAGACTGTCCTCACTCTTTTTAATTCTTTTCTCTTTTACCTGTTCAGCTTGGGTAATTTCTACTAGTCTTTATTCCAGCTCGCAGATCCATTCTTCTGCATCCTCTACTCTGCTTTTGAGTCCCTGTAGCGAATTTTTTTTTCCAGTATTGTATTCTTCATTTCTGATTGGTTCTTTTTTATATCTTCCATTTCTCTGTTGACATTCTCACTGAGTTCATCTATTCTTCTCCCCATATCAGTGAGCATCCTTAACACTCTTAGTTTGAACTCTCTGTCAGGTAGGTTGCTTATTTCTGTTTCACTTAGTTCCTTTTCTGGGGTTTTGTCCTGTTTCCTTACTTGAAATGTATTCCTTTGCCTCCTCATTTTGCCTCTTTTCCTGTGTTTGTGTCTACGTATTAGGTAGGTCAGCTACGTCTCCCGCTCTTGGATAGGTGATCTTATACAAGTGATGCCTTAGGAGTCCTGCAGTGTGCTTCCCTCAATGTTCCAGGGGTGACCCCCGTGTGGGCTATGTGTGTCCTTTTGTTGTGGCCTGTTTGCTCTCCCTGTATGTGCCCAGGTAGGCCGAGTTATGCTCCTGGTCAGCTGTTGTAATGCTCAGCTGTTTGTAGTTGTTGTGGGCCCTTCAGTCTCTTTATCAGGTGTGGGGAGCCCCAGCACAGTTGGCTGCAAGTTCTAATACCACATTTGTGTTGCAGTATTTCTTTTAAGTGAGTAGGCCCCCAGCGTAGCAGGTTGTTAAGCTCAGGGGCTTACAATTGCTATAAGCCTCCAGCCTTTAGGTCTCTTGTCAGCTCTCTGAGGATTGCAGCTGGGTGGGGCTGGCCTCAGGCACAGGAGCACCCAAGTGTTTCAGACTTTGGAAGGTGGGCAAATCCCCTATGTGGGTCTTTGAGAAGCACACGTCTTCTGCAGCTGACAAGCCCTGCAGCCCACAGGTCCACACACACAGTCAACACAGCCCTACCCCATGTGTGCGACCCGACCTCCCGATGTGGACCCAGTCTCTCCACGGCGGGAGTCCCACACACTCCACCACTGCCCCACACTCTTCACCCACTCCTTGTGCATGCTCTGCCCCACTGAAGTTGGCTCAGTTGCCAGGTTGCAGAGAATCCAGTCACCAATCTATGTAGGCCCACAAGTTGCCTGAGGGCTTGTTGTTGGGTGGGGCCAGTCTCTAGGGTGGGCTGCCCGCCCTGGCTGAGCTGGATTAAATCGGTGCTCTAGTGGGTGGGGCAGATCTGGGCTAGCAGGCCCCAGGGAGAACTCCAATGGCGTCTGTGTCAGTACGCCCACACCAGGCCACAACAATGGCCGCCGCCAATGTCCCAGTGCCTGGAGAGGTCTCACCTCTCACGGAGAAGCACTCAGGGCCTGTCCGGTGAGTCTCTTTTCACCAAAGCACTATGCACTTTTCTTTCTGGTGATTTTAGGATGCTTTCTGAAACGGGTGAGTTTGTGCATGGGCCCTTTAAGAGCCGGTTTTAATGTATTTGTGAACCAGCTTTTCTGGGCGTACTCCCCAATGTTTTAGTAGCAGGTAAAGTCAGATATTATGCCGCTGGTCTCGATTGTGCTGGGTCCACAAAATGCCCACAGCGGGGGGCGCTCCCCGACTCAGGGCCCCGCTCCTCCAGGGAGGCTGCGTACCTGTGGGCTGCTCCCGGGCGGCCGTGCAGCTGGTGGCTTGTGAAGGCGGTGTTTTTTCTCTCCAGAAGGGAGTTTCTGCCTCTTCCACCTCAGTTAGGATTGTCCGTTGTTGCAGGAGCTCCTCTTATCCAGTTTTCAGTTCTGTCTCAGGTGTAATTTTTCCACAAGTAGTTGTAAATTGGCTGTATCTGCGGGAGGAGGTGAGTTCAGAGTCTGCCTACGCCGCCATCTTGACTTCTCCCCCCTCCTCACTGCATCTTAACTTTCTTTTCTCTTACTGTGAACCACATACATGGCAGATGAGGCCTTGGGTAGCCTCTTAAGGGATATGTTAAAGCTTTGCAACCAGGGAGAGACTTTTCCTCATCTTTTTGTTTCCAGATAGAAAATTCCCAATTAAGGACTTTTGATTGGACCACCTGATGTCACATGCTCAACTTCAGGCTAATCAACTCAGCCGAGAGGTAGTATATTACCGTTGAAAGTCTCTAGTAGAACTCCATGACTGAAAAAGATGTAGATAGTGTTCCCTAGGGGATGCTATTCACATAAAAAACAAAGCTTCCTGGGTAGGAAAAAAACCAATAGATAACAAATTCAGAGGATTTGAAAAAATAATCGAATAACTTGAAGCCTGGAAAAGGTTGATCGTATCAATGCTTATTCAAAAGTCCTTGATTTGGTTTTAGGCTGATGTTTCTCAAAATATGGCTCATGGACCATTTACCTGTTACAAAGGATTGATTCCTTGACTCTATCCTGCACCTACAAAATCAGAATCTCCATTGATAAGGACCAAGAATCTGCATATTAAATTAGTTCTGATAATTATGAAGCCCTGTTAAGTTTAGAAGCCACCAGTTTAAATTTTCCCATGCAAAAGTGTTTTTGAGATTAAAAGGAAACAACTTAAACAAGAGAAGTTCAGCTCTTTGGTGAAGAAGCCAGAATGAAAATGATTCCCTGGTTTCTCACAAAGAGGGCATGCAATTGTGCTTCCATATTTTCTGGTACCTCAGTTGCAGTATTTTTACTAAAGTGGATCTAATTATGTTTTCTCTTTTTAAATCTTCCTTTTCTCATGGCTCAGTGTGCATTTATATACCAAGACTTCTCTAGTCCACCTCAGCAGTCTTTCTAATCTCTTCTCTCTTCCCACTGATGTGTTTTCAGTTCAGTTTCCAATTACTTCCCATTTTCCACCTGGATTATTAGAATACAATCAACAAAACTGTATCTGAAACCCTTGGGCCCAGATATATTTCAGAATTTTTTTTTGTGTTTTATAAATATGATCCATATGTCATATATTATGTCATATGGGGTTTGAGTCAATACTCCATATTCCATCATATACTATTTCTGCAATGAAACTAAGTGGAGTAAATATTATAAAAAGCCTCCTCTCAGTTTAGGTTAGCTTTTGCCATGAATAAGTTGCCAAAACCTTTGAGATTTTGGAATTGCAGGTAAGAGATTGTTTCATAAATAGCTTTATTTCTTGCCTCCGGTCCCTCTTTTTGTGTTAAAAAGGTGTTATATACAATTTTCTTCCATTTGCAAAAACTCTATGCTAGGCACTCCAGGGGGTGCAAAGAGGAGAAAAACAAAATGCCTGCCTTCAAAGATGCTCATTTCTCTTAGGAAAAAGCAGACATGAAGAGAAATACCATAAGGGACAAAATGAAGGAAGGGGTACAGAGGCAGGAGGTTGATAAACTGCAGGCTCAGTTTAAAAGTCTATCAAGCATCAGGGTTTGATTTGGAGAGCTGTTAGGATGTGGGGGGATTACTGACAAATTCCCTTTCAGGATCTCAGTTGTTTGAATGTCCTACATTTGATCTGAGGGGCAGGCTGTTGAGAGGGTTCCTTTAAAAATCCTATGCCACCTGTGTGGATGATGGTAGATTTTCTCATAAATTCTCAGCACTCTCTGTATCAGCTATCTATTTCTCATCACTCCCTGGATCACTTAGCTGTCTATTTTCTTATCACTTCCTCTGTTAGTTGTATTATTATCCATTGTTGTATAACAAACAACAGAACTTCAGTATCATACAAAAATTTGAGTTTGCTTCTCACATGTCTAGAGTCATATGGGGGTTGGCTGGGTGGCTCTACTGAACTGTGCTGGGTTTACATGTGTGCGGTTGCTGGGTGGTCAGCTGACAGACTGCTTTGGCTGGGGTGACTGTGGCCGCTGGAGCCACTTGGCTCTGCTTTGTATGCCTTTACCCTCCAACAAGCTATCTCAAGTCATTTCTCATGGCAATGGCACAGGCATAACAAAGCAAGCCCCAGTGAGCAAGCCCATTTCAAACGTTGAAGCAGAGTAGCTGAGGGTTACTATAAATATTCAATAAGAACACGATCACCCTTTGACCTTGTTCCCAACACAAGAAGTTAATCTTGTTAATTTGCTGTTTTCTTGTTTAACCTGAGGGGTGACTCAAGGGTCACAAGGATATATGAGCTGTTTTGCAGTTCAAAAAGAATGCCTTCAAGAAGTCATCATCATAACATAACCAGCCTCCAGCTGCCCTTGATGCCCAGAAGTCTGATTGCCCAAGGGTTTATCTGGAATGAAAGAAACATGGATTTCCCCTTTGTTTCTCTAAAACTCCTTCTCCAAGACCCTTAGCTCTATAAAAACCCCTGCTTTCTTCTTTCCTTAAGGCAGATTTAGGAGAACGTATCTTCTCACTTTCTCCTTTTGGCCAATTCAAATAAACCTTTCTCCATCTCCAAGCACTGGTGTCTCTATGATTGGTTTATTGTGCATCGGGCACACAAACTTGAGATTAAGAGGTTAGGTATCAGCTTCTGTTTGTGTCACACCTGCTAACATCCCATTGTCCTAAGCAAGTCACATTGGCTGAACCAAAGTCAAGGGACAGAGCAGGTCACCCCAACCCCAGGTGGAGGGCCCAGCAAGGTTACATGGCAAAGGGTGTGGTTACAAAGAGGGACGAAGCGTTGAGATAATCTTTGCCATCTTTAACACTCCTCCTTTTCAGACTTCCTATTTTAACCTTTATGAAATAGTATGATATGTTCACAATTTCTTTCTTTTTTTTTTTTACAGTTCATTCCATGCAAGCTCTGTCCTGGTAATCTTGAATCATTTCCTATTCCTGTATACACGCTGTGATTGTCCATGATGTTCCTTCTGCTTAGGATGTTCTTTTCCCTTCATTAATCCTTTAAAGTCTGGCTGAAATGTGCATGTATCTTTCCTTGTGTATGGTAGATATTTGTGTGCAGTGCCCCATGCTAAACAATAATTGACCCTACAATAAAAGGTAGGGTCAGTGTCTGTTTTGTTTCAGTATAACCAGCTCTGCTTTGGACAAATATAATCTTGAAATAGCACGGCTAATTTTACAAATAAAATGCCCTGCCCAGAGGTTCGCCATTGAGAAGAGAGGTAGTAGAAATGTGAACTGGATGGGACAAATTTTTCACTTGTTTTATGAGTTAAAAACAATAAAATAAAATCAGTAAATCATCAAAAGAGAACAAATTTGAATCTTTAGTTAGGGCGTGGGTCATAACTCATACAGAGATGGGTGTAAGAGTGGGAATTGTGTACATTTTGAAGTCACTACAACCTGCCTTCAGATCCTCATATTTTCACTTTATTTTTTGTGTAAATGTAGGCAGGTTATGGACTTTCTAAGGATTTCATTTTCCTTATCCTTTCATAATGTATTGCAAAAATTAAATGAGGCATATAAATTATGTAAGGCAACTGGCGCATCATAGGCATTCAGAAATGTCGATTACAAATCCTTTTCTTCCTTCAAAGGAAAGGAAAAAAAATAATATAAAACAACTGATAATTTAATCTTTCCTTGAGAAATTTCATATAGTCAGTATTACTCATTTTTGAATTAGTTTCCTAGTCTGTCATTCCTCTAACCGCGGATCACTGGTGTGGTATGTGGCACACACACGGAAAAGTGAGGCATCTCCATCTCTGACCGCCAGTGATTTGTGAAAATACTGGTCAGCTCATGTGACATCCTCAGTCTTATGCGTTTGTCTCACAGCCCAGATGGTTAGCAAAACGTAATCTGCAAGCCCTCCACAAAGCTTTTTGTGACATCTGGAGATGTGCTGATGTTTGATGTCCTGATCCAATCCATCAAAGGCCTTACGGAGAAAACCACGTGTCTGTACTATTGTCTGCATAGAATTCAGACGCATAGCAGTTGGGCCAAAATAATTTGGCAGATTCAGGAGCAAGAAAGAAGAAAAATGATGGTGGCTCCAAAGTGACCCTAAACCCACCCTGTACCTTGTTCTGACATTGCTTTGCTACCCAGAGGCTTGTTGCTAGCCTTCTAGAGACTCAAAACAACCCTCTAATGGCTATGAAAGTGATTTGTGTGCAGTAGAGGAATATCACAATACCAGTTCTGTAGTCAAAGAGAAGTGAATTGTTAGCCTTGGTACTTTGGGTTTTGGTTTGTCAATTATGTAAAGAAGCTCCCAACAGTGTACTTGCCCCTCGAATATTAAATACCTGGCAATCTGCCACATCCTGTGGAGCTGAGATCTTGCTTTTGATTTGAAAAGCAGCATCATAGTTGAGTCTCCACTTAAGTGACTTTCAGCTGTTTTTGAATTGCCTGAAGTTGAATGAAAATATGTTTTGCCAGGTGTTTTCCGAGCGAGGTTGCTCAGAAATCTGCTGGAGGAGTTGGGAACTGATTAGTTCATATGTGTAATCAGGACCGGGCTCACCAATCTCTAAAAACAAATAATAATGATAGACATAGTAAATCTATAATAAACTAGTTCTTTATATTTTTATGGAACATGTTAAACCTCTACCCAAGTCTTGAGAGAAGCAAAGACGTATTAATTTAATTAACCTGTACCAAATAATGGAAGACCAGGAAGCAAGTACTTATTACTCTAGCAGAACTCTTGCTTTATGCTAGAATAAAAATAACAAGGAACACCTTCTTGCATGGGCTCATACATGAGGCAGCTTGATAAAGTGGAAGAAATTGATAAGAGACTTGACTCCTACTTCTCTGAGATAGAGATTCATACTGCATCCCATTAGTTAGGGATGCTTTCATGATGGAAATTTGTGCAAGTGAGGGAAAAGAAGCTGATTGGGCAGAGGGAGAATGCAGTTCCAATGAAGCAGGAGTATCCTGGGGCTAGGATTGCCCTTTAGAGTTGACCCAGTTGAGATAAGGGGCTACATCTCTATAATCCCTTTCTAATCAGTCTTTGGATGTAGGTTGCCCTGGAAGGAGGCACAGTCTTGGACAAAGCAGTTTCTTCAGTTGAGGCAATCCCCAGGGAGGGTTGGCAGTGGAGGTTGTCTTCTGGCCATACTCCCATCAAATGGAGGGATAAGTCCTTCATTCCTGAAGAGGGATTTGGACATCACAGGGTCCACCACAGTACCTCACCACTTAATTTTTTTCATACAACTTAATTTTCTAATCCATTAAGTGTTACTTCTGCTACCTCCTATCTCAAATCATCCAACAATGATAAAAAGTACTAGATTCATAGGTAAGTTTGTTTTTATTTTTCTTTTTACAAAGTGATAGTGATTCACGCCTATTTATACTGATTGAGTATTCATGTACTTGTGGAATTCAGCAAGTATGTAAGATTGGGAACACTTTGATGAACAAAACAAAGTCTCTGTCCTCACGTAGCTTACAAAATCATTCGTGACTAATCCAACCATGTGTAATTATTATTCTTAAGCTTCCTAGGGGTTGCTACTTGGTCAGTACAATTTAGTAGTAAGCCAATGATCAGTCAAAATAATTCCTTAAATACCTTGCCTTTATGTCTTCTGTCCTTTGTCAAGGGGATCTGTGTGTGAAAGATCAGTTTTCTTCAAATTTCAGAAAATTTACAGCTTTAGGTTTTACTTCCTGCTTGTGCAAGGCCTCAAGGTCAGCCAGAGGTGAAAGACTGAGGTCTTATATTTTCCCAGGTTTTTCCTGGGCATGCGCATAGTCCTGTGCACATGAGAGGCCTTTTAGAGCCCCAAAAATGTTGGAGCTTGTCAAAGTTCCTTCTGGTCTTGTACTTCTTCAAGACTTTTAAATTTTTGTCTAGGATCTAGCTTTCCCTAACTCGCATCACAGCCTTAGGCATCTGCAGTGTTGCTGGACTATTTCTATTGTTTACACCAGTTCCCTGTGAATAGGGCTTTTTTTTTTTTTTTTTTCCTTTTTTTTTTGCTGAGCTGAGCTCTGAGTCAAATCAAATAGCTACACAAACTTGGAAATGGCGATTTTCTAGGGAGCTACCAGTTTGGACAAAATATTGACTGTGCTCTGAGCATGAGGCTTTTAACAGAGCTCCAAAAGATGCCAGTCTCCTCCTTCAGCTGTGAGGCTGTAAGCTTTTCATGGATGCCGTGCCACTGAGCTGGTAAGGGAGAGCGTGGTTGGAATAACCTCAAGTTAAATGCCATGCAATCCCCTGTCTTACTGAGATATGTCAGTCATTTCCCTTGTACAAGCAATTTTCAGTTTCTTCAGTAGTTTTGATTAATTTCAAGAGTTCTGACATTATTGGTTTTAATTGTTTTGCCAGTATTTTCATTGTTTTTTGTAGGAGAACAGGTTCACGGGCATCCTCATTCCACCATCCATAAGCCTATCTATTCCTGTGTTCTTAAACTTCATGATGATGTGCTTTGGTGTAGTCTTTTTATTTAATTATCCTTTATTTGTCCTGGGCTTGTCCAATTAAGAAATGCATGTCTTTTACCTTTTGTAATATTTCTCGTATGATCTTTTAAATAATGTCTTCCCTTCTGTTTTCCCTTTTTTCTCCATCTGAAAAGCCTACTTCCCTTATTAATTTTCCAAATCTCTTATTATTTCTCTCACATTTCTCCTCTATTCTTTTCTTTCTGTTTTCTGAGCTGTTTCCTTGTTCATATCTTCTCAGTTGATTTTTGAATTTTTTTTATTTTGATGATCATATTTTTAATTTCTAAAAATTATTTATTATCCATTATTTTTAAAAACACCATACTGTTCTTGTTTTGTGGATATAGTTGTTTCTTATTTTTCACAGTTGCAAAATAGTTAGCATTTCTTATGAAGTTTTACTTGATGTTTTCTAAAGGTTCTTTTTTTCCCTGCTCATTTTCATCTCTCTCTTATATATTGGGAGCATATTATAGTGTCTGGTGATCCTTGGTTGTCTACTTCATATTAGAATTGAGGCACTAAAACTTATTGGCATATGTATGTATTTTGATGGGGCTTCTGGGTGGGATTTACATTAGGGTAATTATTTGGGTAGCAGTGAGCAGAACTTTTCATTGGGGGACTCACATATGCTAATATGTGAGCAGTACTTTGTTGAGGGGCCACTCAGTTCTTTCAGAGAAGAAGCCTATTTTTTTCTTTTTACCACTTACATAGGGGTTGGAAATCTGGTCTCTAGAATTCTGTATATGGACTTTCGGTTAATAATCTCCTTTTATTTTTCAACCCCATATCTTGCATTTTCTGTCTACTTGAACCGTTGTATTTGGTGCCTTTGAGTGCCATGCCTTTCTAGGGTTCTTCAGGGAAAATTATCACTACCATTTTCCCTATCTCCTTTACAGTGACCTTGGGCTGCATTTTTTGGCATCTAACTCAGTTACCATCTTTCATCTCTTTCTGCCTTCCAAAACTTGTTGAAATCTTTTGCCTGCTGAGGAAGACTTTCTCCTCCCCATTCTCTTTATTCTTGATTTATAGCATTTTATACCTCACTCTTATGTTGGTGGGACTTTAAAAGAAGCTCCACTAAAAAGAAGAGGAAATAATCTTTAGATGGAAATCTTTT
The DNA here is from genome assembly GCF_057802395.1 of Ceratotherium simum simum. Classification (NCBI taxonomy): domain Eukaryota; kingdom Metazoa; phylum Chordata; class Mammalia; order Perissodactyla; family Rhinocerotidae; genus Ceratotherium; species Ceratotherium simum. The sequence goes on along the minus strand of NC_141920.1, from coordinate 35,075,104 downwards.
ATGTTTAACTTTATAAGCCAGTCTTTTGGGGTGTTTTCCATATTAGACTCATCGTTAATAATTATTAAATTCCAGCATATAAGCAGCTTTTGAATTTGGGTATGAGAAATATTTCACAGAAAGTAATTTGTGATATTAATGCAATTTTGAAATTAAAACTGTCAGTTAAGCTATACCATATAAAGTCCACAAATCATGAGGTCAATTAATGTTTACATATGCATGCATCCACTTTACCATCTAGAATGAGATATAGAATATTTCATCATTGTAGAGGGCTTTTTCATGCCCCCTTCCAGTCAATACTTCCCTCACAGGCAACTACTCTTCTGAATTTTATGACTATAAGTTAGTTTTGCTTGTTCTTGAGCTTCATATAAATGGAACTATACATTATGAACTCTTTTATGTCTGGCTTCTTTGACTCCACATTGCATCTATGAGAGTCATCATGTTATGTGGTGCACTAATTAATTTTTTATTGTTGTACAGTACTTTGTTGTATAAAGATGCCATCATTTATTTATCATTCTATTGTTGATGAACATTTGTGTTGTTTTCAGGGTTTTTTTCTATTATGAATAAAGCTGATATGAACAACCACCTACAAGTCTTTTAAAAATTATTTGATAAGGGCATTGGTATAATCCTAGCCACTTAGCAAAAATCAAAACCCCAAAGAAGGAGAAATGGATTTAATCCTATGATACCAAGATATATGATTGTCTCATGAGGGAATTAGTGTGATATCCTTCAGCAGGTATGGAAGTCAGAGATGTTGGGGATTTTCAAAAAATTGTAAGAAAGCTATTTCCTAAGGAATCAGAAAAACGTTATGAACTAGATAAATATTTTGAATTACTGCCTTTTTGCTAATCAAAGTGCGGTTACACAGTTCTCTTTCTGTGATGCTCAGCTGCTCAAATTTTCCAGTGAAGTGGGTGAAACAAACCAGATACTTCATGAAATTGATTATAATCTGTGCTATTTTACAAGGGTTACAATTTCACCTAAGTACCACATAAGTGGTTTGCTTAAACATTGCAGTTATATTTGATGAGTTGGATTTCTTCTATAATCGGGAGGGAAATGAAGCTGTTAAGACTTGCTCTTTGGCACTGTCACCAGTATTTCCATTAGTTTGTCAAATTAAAGATTATATAATGCTCTTAAAAATGGCTGTTTGTATTAAACCAATTTCTCTTAAATGTAAACAAATGAGCCTTATTACTTCTGCCTGAAACTGTCAAATCGACATGTTCGTGTAAGACATTGGCTCTTGAGGTGTGGTCCCCATACTAAAAGCATCAGCTCCAGCATCACTTGAGAACTTGTTGGAAATGCAAGTTCTTGGGCTCCACCTCAGACCTACTGAATCAGAAACTCTGGAGTTGAGGCCTAGCAATCTGTATTTTAACATGTCCCTCAAGTGATTCTGATGTGCACCGAAGTTTGAGAACTACGAGTTTAAGATATTGTTGTTTAATCCTGGCTGTGCCATTAGTGTTACCACGGGGACTTCAGAAAATACTGAGGCCTGAGTCCCACCCTCAGAATTCCTATTTAAATGGTCTGAGGTGATGTGGGCATTGGGACTTTTGAAATTCCTTGAGGTGAGTCTAATGTGTGGCCAAAGCTGAGAACCATTTGTTTAACAGGATCAAAAGAAATAGCACCCAGGACATGTGTGTGGTGATGGGTTGTAATTAGTATTTTGGTGGTGAACATGATGTAATCTATGCAGAAATAGAAGTACAATGATGTACACCTGAAATTTTTACAATGTTATAAACCAATGTTACTGCAAAAAAAAAAAAAAAAAAAAAAAAGAATATAAAAAAAGAAATAGCACCCAGGGTTGCTAATTTTTGCTCACTGAATGGAATGAGAGCTGGAAGCTATCACTTGCATTTTGAGATAAGTTTTTGATTCTATTCCTGTTTTTATCTGAGTTCAATTATGAAAATTAAGTGCCTCCAGAAAGCAAGTGGACTGTTGAGTGTTAAAAATGGCACCCTGTTCCAGTATAGTAGAAAACTCTTCAATTAAGAAAATACAAGTAGCTCATTCAGTGGTAAGTATGAGGAGAATATTGTAAAATGAGCTTCTTGGCTAAATGGAGAACTTCAATCAGAAAGGAGAATCAATTCTGGCTCCTCCCTAGGTATAGAGAGTCTGGAGGGAGTGCTACTCTGGCTTGTATTTTTACATCTTGTTCTTCAAGGTGAAACAATGCTGTAGGCCCCTGTCACCCTCAAATTCCTCATTTAAACCAAGAATCAACCAATAATAATTCATGTTTCCTTTGTGTTAGAATGTTTTGCCTTGTCATAACCCTCTGGCCATAAGAGATACTATTTATTTGTGGGGCATGGTGGGGGCAGGGAGCCAGAGATGAAAATCAAGATGGGGAGAAAGGCCCAATCTCTACTAATGGGTTGATACTAAAATCACAAAATGCTAAGAGTTTACACATTGCTGAAGACCTCCAACTACAAGCTAGCTGGATTAAGGGGGAAATTTGCTAAACTAAGGATATACTAATTCTTACCCAGATAACATCTCTGTTATTAAAGTGAAGAGGAGGAGCTGAAATCAAGAAGCGGTTGTGAACTGGTGTGATGGAAGAAATGCTCCCGTGATTTACATGAGCTTTATTGAGAAATGTATTCTGCTGGGATAATCTTGGGACATCCCTATTATTCCCAGGAAGCCACAAACAATACATCCTGCTAAGATTTTGCAAGCCAAAGCAGTCTGACATCTCTATCACAATAGCAATATAATTTCCCAAGACTCTAAAGGTCAAACTGGTTCTCCTTTCTCTCCCTTATTGCCCCCACCCGCAATGGTCATGGCTAACTCTGCTAAGTCTCTGCTAAGGTTCTGAGTGACATGGGCTGATCCGGGAAATAAAATGCCATTGCTCTGCTCTTTGCTGAGTACCCCTAGTTGTCTGGGAATATTGGAGAACTAGTCTGGATCTTGATCAAAATGACCCGGTGGCAAACACCTTGGTGATTCCTCTCTTCTAGGTTGGGTGTTTTTTAGTATTAATATGAAGGTCTAAAGAAACAGGACAGCTGTCTTCATCAGTTCTTCCTTTTGGAATTTCAGCCATGAGTTAGCTGGGTAAGAGTTTTTCTTTAGCCAGAGATCCTCATAGGCGTTCGGTGAATGGTTATAGGTTATATAAACATGAAAATGGTGGTGATGAGATTATTTATATAAGCAGATATTGGCAGCCTGTGATTATGCCAGGTTTCAAAGTTATAATTCCTTATTCTTGAGTTATTTAGTGGAGATAGTATAGAAATCTAGAAATTGCGCTAACATACTAGGATTCCTTCAAATGTGGGATGACCATGAGCCAGAAAAATTTTACCATAATCTTAGCTAAATACAAATAAGTTCACACAGAACTCCTCCTTGACTTCCCCAGAAATTGGGCTTTCATTATACTTCCTGTCCAAGCTTCCCAGTGATTCTGACTTTTGGGTTTTACAAGAGTCTCTCACAGTAAAGATGTTCTGACTCAGTATAGAAGTTGATATGGTTCAAGTCAAGTCAGACATGTTTTCCATCAGCATCTAGAAAATGTTATTGCAAAGTGACCTCAGATTGTAAATATTTGTGGGATTTCTTGGAAATGAGCAAATTTGGAAGAAGATATTCTAGGTGGCAGGGATGAAATGTTGAATTTTTAGCTGCTTTTGTGATAAACTGGGAGCTGAGAAGGAGTCCTGAATTTCTTTTACATGAGTTCCAGCGGGAGGGCTGTTGACCCAGGTCTTATTTTTAATTCTGATTGGGTAGTATATCCAGTGGATAGTTTTGCTGCGAGGTGAAAGTATCTGAGAGGGAAAACCCAACCATTTTTCTGTCCAGCTTCTCCAAACCTGCTAACATTAGTGTCGTAAGACTCTGGCTGCAATTTATTTTAAATGAGGAGTCATGATATTTTAACATACAGTTCTCATTCTTTCACAACATCGTCAGCATAGAAAAACATGGATCCTGGGAATGCTAGTTTCTTTCTTCTTACCAGCACCTGGGTGGTCCAGCCCACACCCATTTGTTACACATTATTAGAGGGGATTGGGTAAGGATAAACACTTCTTGGCAGGAACAGGAATCAGGTAGTAGGAGCTGCTACATCCTTTGGGTCAAAATGGAAATTTATATCTTTATTTAAAATAGCCTGTTGGTGATGATCCTCTGAAGAGGACCTAGTTCTTCTCTCAGATGATGAGGCATGATTTCTGAAAAATAATACTTCTCCTCTGGTTTCATTTACTATTATTTTTTGCCCCAAATTTTTGTCCTTTGAGACAAATGAGGCACATGCCGCTGGGTAGTATATATCTTTTACTTCTTATGACACAACAGAATATGGAGCCCTGGCTCCTTGGGCAAAAGTTCTGGTTTCCTGTTCCTGCTCTGGGACAAACCAATAATGTCTCTCCATCTCATGTATCCTCCATGAAATGAAGGCAATCAGTGGCTCTTCTTAATGTCTCAGGAATGTAATGAGATGAAGGTAACAGGTGAAGAAGTGGTGGTGGCTCTTTGAAGTAAGGTTCTATGTAAACACTAGATAATAATAGGAAGAATGATAAAAACTTCAAGCATATGGGTGTGGGCAAAAATTAATTTAGGATGAAACCACATCTAATAGATATTTCCTAAATGCTATTTCTTGCACTATGTTTATCTTTGATGAATCCAGTCCAGGCTAAGATACTACACATGTGTAGCACATCTCTGCAGTGAACTCTGGAAGTCAGGGGTGGGGCCTAGAGGGAGTTGGGGGAGTAGGGGCGGTCAGAGAGTGGCTTTTTATGCCTCATGTGGGAGTCGGGTTGCAAAGAAAGCAGTCGTGGCCTGTGCTCTTCCCTAATGAGAACTAACTTAATGGGATCCTACCCATATTAGAGACTACTTACATTGTTGTGTTTATTATAGCGTTATAATTATTCGTGGATATGCTTTTATTTTCTTCTTGACTGTCAATTCCTAGATTGTAAAGAATGCATTTTATTCATATATTAATTAATTCCAGCATCTCACCAAATGTCTGACACATAGTAAGTGTTAAGAGTGGTTTGACAAAAAGTAATGTTGGCTTCCCTTTAAGAGCTCAAACTGTTAGGTACATTTCTAAACAATTTTGTATGAGATAGCATGTGTAATTCCTATTATAGCCATGGACATATGCCATTTGTATTATGCAGTACACATATAAGGGAAATCTTATAGTCAGAGAAGTGGTAAAGTGTACACAATCCTCAGACTCTCTATGCCCGGAGCTTAGACATGACCAATGTTCTGTAGAGAGGAACCCTGTCCCCAAAGTGTTCTACATCAGGGGTTCTCAAAGTATATCTCAGACTGTCATAAGTACTACTTGCAAACTTGTTATAAATGCAATTCTTGGGCCACAGTCGGACCTACAGACTCAGAAGCTCTAGGGGTACGGCCAGAAACCTGTGTTTTATGAAGTCCTCTGAGTGGTTCACTGCACACTGTAGTTTGAAGACCATTTTCTACATAATTGTGGTGAGAGTGAGGATTGGGAAAGAATATGCAGGAAATATCTATGAGATTATGAAACAATATAAGCTCCCTCCTCAGGGAAGTGGCCTTATTAGAAAAGTGGGTAGGATGGGCTGGTGGCTAGTATCAGCCTGTTCTTCTGAGAAGAGGTAACTCAGAGCTGCTGAGCCAGCTCTCTGCTATGCTAGTCAGAAGGGAGAAGGAAAAGAATCTCCACAGCCATCCACAGTCATCCCTCATCAGATGTATCCTACTGTCCTTACTTTACAGATTTGGAAAATGAAGCACAGATGGGGTACATAACTTGCCCAAGGCACACAGCGAGGGGTGGTGAAGCCCTGATTCAAACTCATACAGTCTCACTCTAGATGCGTGGTTGTCAAACTTGGTGGGCATCAGACTTACTCTAGGGAACTTGGTAAATACAAGAGACCAGGCCCTGCCTACTTCAAGAAGTGTTGAAATGTTCCCTGTTAGCTCTCCAGGAGATTCTGATACACTCCAAATTTTACAAAGCGCTGTTCTAGAGCATTAATTCTCAACCCTCACTGGGGAGCATTGAAGAAACACAAAGGCTCAGGCTATACCTCTGACCAAGTACATCAGAAACTCTGTTTGGGGCCTTGTATTGGCATTTTTCAAAGCTCCCAGGTGATCTCAGGTGTAGCCAGGATTGATGACCACTGCTCTCGAGTCCATGCTCCTCACCAACAGGATGCAGCTGCCTCCTAGTGAAGGTGATGTATCCAAACCATGGTGCAATGCCTGGCAGGTAGTTATACTTGTCACTGTTCACTGACCTGGAATTTTCCTATGGTCTTTTACTTCCCAAACTGCTGTCCTGTCCCAGAGTGGGTCTTAGGCAAAGTTTTGAAATCGCGAGTTTTGTTCTCAGCAACTGCTCATCTCCTCTTCCTTTTGGTCCTCCCCTACTTTCTGGAGTATCTTGCACTCAGGACTTTCCTGTCACTCCCTGTTCTTTGAGGCGTCCTTACAGCATCCAGAAAACCCTGCTGGAGTCCTACCTTACTCAGATCTCTCCTAAATACACCTCTCCTCTCAAATTAAGATACTCTCAATGGAGGCATAGTATAAATCTTCATCAGTATCTCAGTGTTGTTCTTAGACCCCCTCGCATCATAAATACCCCTGGGGTGCCTGTTAAAATGCAGATTCTTGACCCCTCCACAGTCCTTATAAATCAGGAGATTTGGGGTTGAGGCTCAGATTTGCCTTTTAATCAGGTTTTCAAGTGATCCTTTTTCACAGTTGCATTGAGATTGATGCCTCTCATCCAAGCACAATGTCATATAGACAGTAGACTTCTATAGACATCTGCTGAACTGACCAGAACAAGTAGCTAATTATGTGTCTGATGAAGTAATGTCTCCTAAGGTGTTAAGGACTGATTATGGCAGGTGTGTAACTTTTCCAGTGGTCTTTTACATTTAATAAAAGCTGCCTAGGGCTACCAGCCTTGAATTCTTACTACCAGGGACCACTGTGCATGCTCTTTCAGGAAGGTCTCCCAACAGAGCTCTTTAATCACACTTATTTATAACTACTCCCCAGATTTAACCACAGCAGACCCTATTATTCTCCTTTCCCCAGCATCAAAGGGTGCTCAAGGACATAGCAGGTGTCTTACTTTTCCTGGCGGCTGTGTATGCTCCACCTGCAGCCCAGAGTATCCGGCTCCTGCATTTATAAATGTTTTTAGAGTTTTCTTATTGCCAGTTTCTGGGGTAGCATAATAAGAAGGGCTTGCCCTGTATTTGGAATTGATGGTTTTCAAAGACTCAATTTCCAAATCAAATATCTAAATTGGCACCCAATTCCTAATTACCCATTGATTCTCGAAATATCCCATGAACTCCACCAAGCAGAAACGGGAAATGAACTAAAATAGGCCATCTTCCTACCGGATGGATACTATTTGAAGGAGTGGTTTTAAAATTTCACTTTGGTTTTAAAGATTTGTTACTTGGAACAGGCCATGTACTTGGCACTGTTTTATTTTGATGGAAAAATAATTGTAGAGTATTAGTGTTTTTCAAGAGAGTTTATTTTACTGAACTTTCATGCTCACATTTTCGTTCTCAAATCTTCGCAGAGTTTTCTACACTTGACAAGTATCATTTGAAGATCAATATTCCATTTTAAGCATCTCACATAATCGATTGGCTCCATGATTCTCAAACCCTCATTCCTTATGGTGAATCAGAATCTACTGGGAGCACTTAAAAAAATACTGCATCCCAGGTCCCACACCCAGAGCTTCAGATCAAATTGGTCTTTGGTGAGACCTTACCTGTATTAAAAAAAAAAAAATCTTCCCAAGTGACTCTATGGGATTGCCATAAAATACTGGACCAGAAATTAAGTGTTTGAAATTAATTAATCTGATGGTCAAGACAATGGACTTCTTAGTTTATTCATTATATAACTTTCTTTGTGAGAAAAGCCCCACCTCCTTTACTTAAACTTTTCCTCCATTGTCTTAATTGTCTATATAAATGCAAATGAAATTATCTTAAATTATTTTTGGAACAACATGGGCATAAATATTTGGGGTTTTTTTTTTTTTTTTGAGGAAGATCAGCCCTGAGCCAACATTTATGCCAATCCCCCTCTTTTTGCTGAGGAAGACTGGCCCTGGGCTAACATCTGTGCCCATCTTCCTCCACTTTATGTGGGATGTCACCACAGCATGGCCTGACAAGCGGTGCGTCGGTGCGCACCGGGATCCGAACCTGGGCCGCCAGCAGCGAAACGCATATGCTTAACCGCTACGCCACGGGGCCAGCCCCAATATTTGGAATTTTTGGAATGGAAACTAGAAGAAGCGTACAAGAATTCTAATTTATAATGTAATTAAGAGAGTGAAGATAAACTAAAGTGTCTATGGACAAAGCCAACAGAAGTTGAGGAATTCTTTTATATCACAAAAATTTACTGAAGACTTTGAGTGCTAGACATTGGGTTTTAGCTATTGGAGGCTAAAAGATAGATGACATCATCCTATGTTAGGGTTCTTTGGTTGCAAGCAACAGAATTCATTTCTGCTAACTCAAGCAGAGATGAAATTTATTAGAGGGACTTGGAGGGGGGTGCAGGCCTGAAGGAAAAGACAAAGGAAGCAATGGAAGAAAAATCAGAACCAGAATGGACAAAACCAGGCATTCCAGTGATCTCAGTAAGAGCAGCTATACAATAGTTTTGTTGGGGATCTAAGGTTGAAATTAAAGCACTTCAATTACTTTTTTTTCATCTTTTCATTACTCAGCTCAAGGTACAAGGTCTGAGACAGAAAGTCCAATTTGTCCAAATTAAGTAATGTGTCCACACGCTTGGCAGGGAAGGCCAGGCTCCTTGATTTGTAGCCTCTTCAGGAGTGGACCTAATGAGGGGAAATAATCCCTCAGAAGGTGGTTACCAAAGAAGGTGGAAAGGATGCTGGGCAGTCAAAAATAATTTTTCTCTAGGCCCTCATGAAATAATTTTAACTAGAAGGTGAACTCAGATATACAAGATGTAATGTTTAAGAGCTGTGTAAATGATACTTACTATAGGCCAATTTCACTCATTTATTCCTACAAAAGCCTGGAGAAGTAAATGCTATTGTCCCACGTTTTACAGATAATGCAAAAATTGAGGCACAGAGAAATTTAGTCAGTGGACAAAGGTCAGAGAGGTGACAAATGTCAATGCTAGGGTGCAAACTGAAAACTGTCAGATTCTATCACCACACACTTTCCTAAGAAGTATAAGAATATTAATATGAGAGAGAACAGTGAAAGATGATAAGTGTCAGAGGAGGGAAAATTGCTTTCTTTGGGGAAATTGGGAAGACCTTGGGGTAGGATTAGGACATGTGGAAACATAGTAATCCAAGAGAAGACTGTGGTAAAATGTATTTCAGGGAGGGAGAAAAGAGTGAACAGAGCTTAGAGGCAGTTCAAATGAATCTATGATGGAAATGTTGGTATGTAGGTTAGGTGGGGTCTTGGGCTTGGATTTTATTTTCCCAGTAATAGGAAACAGTCAACACTTTTTGGTCAGGGCTAAGCAAGGGAGACATAAGGAAATCTGTGTTTAGGAAAATTAGTCTGTTCCTGTGTGCAGTATCAGTGCAGTGGGTAGGGGCTCTGAGAGAGAAATGAGCAGACCATGCAATTGAACAGGTGAAAGGTAATGAAGCTAATAACGTTATGCTAGGAAGCTGTCAGAGTGCAGTAGCGCTGACAGGTTTCAGCAACTGATTGGATGTTAGGGGTGGTGTGAAGAGTGAGGGAAATGTCAGTGTTTCCAAGATTTTAGGTAAAGGAAGCAAGCTGATGGTAGTACCATAGCATGGGCAAGTCAGGAAGAGGAACAAGCTTGGAGGAGGATGGAGATGTTCAAAGGCCTCGGCCAATGGGGGCGTGGTGCATGGAAGAATGGTGTGGCCTGGAAATAGGGATGAGAAGTTATCTATATAGAAGTGATGCTTGAAGATGTGACAGGAATCAGAGGAAGAGAGCTGTTGAAGTCACAGAGTTGAAAAATAAGAGAAGTCTACTATTGCAGCTTTGAAATGCTCTGTAAAATTAATCTGATCCAGTCTTTATTGTGTGTACAAGTCAGAGCTAATGGAGAGCTATTTTTTTATACAAAAATTCTCCCTTTTTTGAATGCAATCACCAAAATAACCTTACTTTATTTTTTAAGCTAGAAAGGTTTCAGACAATTTGCATGCATCACTCTCCTATTTGAACCCATTATTCCTTCATGTGTGGATGGGGTGGATGAGAGGGGAGGATTCTGACCAATCCTCTTTGCTACAAGGAGGTAGTTACTACAGAACAGTAGAGTGGAAAATACCTCAGAGTTTTATATTGGTGAATTGCCTCATTTTATAGATGTAAAAAGACTGTTTTTCTTTCCATTGACTCTGAAGACATACTGAGTGCTGGAGGTGGCATCAGAACTGTAGAATAACGTCGATGTAATCTCACAGGAGACTTGTGAGCTTGTTTGTGGCATGAAAAGAAGGGCCTCACACACCTCTTACCTTTCTTTCCCTGAAGTGTTTGTGCTGCTTGTCTTTGGTGCTGAATATAGAATGCTGGTAAGTTTGCCTCAAATCTAGATTGTCTATGTTTAATTTCCAGAAAGTTAAAAACATGATTTTCAAATAAATATAGAATTAACACTAGTTCACTTATATAACTCATTAATTGAGGAACCAGAAGGATGGCAAAACTGGTTCAAAGAGCCTTTGAGGATCAAGGGGTTGTATAGTCCATCAGGAAAGGCATACTAAAGTTAGATTTTGGTTTTGAAGTTAGAACCAAAACTGTTTAAAGTCCTACTGGGCAATAATATCCTAACTTTTTGGGCTGTCTGTTCTACCAGAAAAAAATAGTTTATAACCCTATAGGATCAACATATACCAAGTTAACTTGTAACCTGGGCCCTTTTTAAGTGCAAATAGCAAATCAGGCCAAGTTTCTTCTCCTTGACTAGAGCAAAGGTTGGCAAATTACAGTGGGCCACAATCCTCTGGCCACCTGTTTTTAAAAATAAAGTTTTATAATAAATAAAGCTTTTTGGAACAAAGCTACACCCATTTGTTTAAGTGTTGTCTATGGCGCTTTTGTGCTATAATGGCAGAACTGAATAATTGTCACACAGAGCCATATGTAGCCCCCAAAGCCTAAAATGTGTTCTGTTTGGCCCTTTAAAGGAAAAATGATGATTCCTGGCCTAGAGAATGAAATAATTCTTGGTTGGGCTGTTAAATAATGAACATGAACATGCAATTACCATTTGCCTATTTCACATTTTGAATAATTTTCTCTCAACAAGAGAAAGGATTAGATATCTTGACAATGGAAATCTTGTAGTGTGAGAACGGGGAAGAGCAGAGCCCAGATGACCTTGTATTGTATGCTGCTTGGAAAGGTCAGGGGTTATCTCATGACTCCCAGTCACGATCTAGTTTCAAGTATAGCAGTTTCTTTATGTATACTTCTAGTGTTGAGACAGACAGAGACAGAGACAGAGAGGGAGAGGGAGATTGAGAAGAGAGAGAGAGAGAGAGAAATGGATTGAGAAAAGAGAGAGAGTAGATTTTCTGTATCTCTGCCTTGGGCGCCTGGCTCAAGTATCTAATGCTGAAAGCTAAGAGTGTGAATATTATTTCCTTGCCTCAGGCCCAGCAGCTCAGGATAGCCACAGAAAACTGGCTGGCTAAGGTCCCAGTGTGGGAGCCGGGAGACCTGCATTCAGACAGAGGCTCATTGTCTTGAGGTTTGTATTTAGTTTGGGTCCAGAATGACCTGTGTTTTCAGCTCCTCAAACACTCATCACCTACCTTCTCAGAAACAGCCGTGGAGATGAACCACAAGTTCTGGCCACAGAAACACTGAACTCAGGCGTAAAGTCCATTTGCTTGGGAGGCAAAAAGCGTGTCCAGTTTTGTAAGAGAGACTGAGACGAGGTGAACTTCCACTTCTCCAAAATCTGCATTGTGCTTCAAATAATACATTTTTTTTTTTCCTAGACAAAACAGAGAACCTGCTCTTCAACAAAATGCAATTACCACTTCCATTCTTCTGGGGCAGGACAGCATTGGCTTTTCTAGAATTTAACAGATCAAAAATCACTGAGAACATGATCCTCTTTCTACCCCAACTGAGTTTGATGCTTTAAGCACCAGCTGTTATCACTGGCAGTACCATTGTTTTCACTTTTCATTGTATGTTTCATTTATGTTCTTATGAGCATATTTAAAAATAATGCTGAAGAGGTTGAAACAACCTAAATGTCCGTGATGAATGAACGGATAAAGAAGATGTGATAGACACAATAGAATGCAATAGAATAGTATTCAGCCTTACAAAAAGAGATCCCGTCATATGCTACAACATGGATGAACCTTGAAAACATTACGCTAAATGAAGTAAATCAGTCACAGCAAGACAAATACTACGTGATTCCACCTATATGAGGTATCTAAAGTAGTCAGACTCGTAGAAGGAGAAATTAGAATGGTGTTTGCCAGGGGCTGAGGGCAGGGGGAAAAGAGAAGTTGCCGTTCAATGGGTATAAAGTTTCAGTCACACAAGATGAAAATGTTCTGGAGATCTATATGCACAACAATGTGTATGTAGTTAACAATATTGTACTTTAAACTTAAAATATTGTTAAGAGGGTAGATTTCATGTTATGTGTTTTTTTACCAGAATAAAAAAATAGTGCTGTTTACATAAACATGTATGCATTTCCTTTTAAAATAATAATAAAAATATATTGTATAATCAAGGAAACATAGATGAGCTTCTACCTCAAAGTTGTGGCAATCATGCACCATTATTAGGATACTTGAAGGTACCCTAGTGTTTGAAATGTGAACCCTAAACAGAGACCACTGAAAACTTTTGTAGTAATAGTGGCATTTAGGTTCCCATATTTGAGTTTGTACCGGGTGTACGATTGTTGAGTGAGGCAAGAAAATTAAGAATTTGGCTCCTATCTTGATATTTCAATGGGAGATTTTCAAAGGTTACTTAGAGAAATAGCTGGAAATGTCATCGTGCTAATGAATATCTACACCCAAATAAATTCAGGTGCCAGAACTATAGTGGAATTGATGTGTACATTCTAGAAGATCAAGTTCTCTGTAATGGACAATTCCAGTTATCTTCAGGCTACTGATGATAGACTCTTATTAGAATGACCATGGAAGTTGTCACTGAATTGTCAGATAAAGCCGTGAAAGACATTCAGAGTTTAACAAGATATAATTTAAAACCTCTAATGGTTCTACAGTCCCAAGATAGGATGATAGGAATGTTGGATTCTATAAAACTTATAATTTTTTATGCCCAGGCACAAAACATTTATAACTCTTAAGAGTCAAAGAAATGGAAAAATCTAGACCAGAGATGAACACAGTTTGAAGTTGCTGACTTCTTCGTATATTATGAATCCAGTGATGTCTTAGACTAAGGCCACTCCCTCTTAGGATTGTGAGTTAATTGACGTAGCAACTGTAAGTAGAGTTTAGAGTATCCGTTCATGTCTACAATAAGAATCCAGTCAAACCTTTGACCAAAACTCCTGCCTTTATTACCCTCAAGGACACTGGAGAGGCAACCACCAAAATTATATAGCGTGATATAATGTTTTATATGGTTCCAAATATTATGTTTGGCCTGAATCTTTAGTGGAAAATAGCTTCAATTAACTGGCCTGGGGATTCTTTTCCTCATTGAGTAGGTATCTTTTAATTTCGGTAAGATTTAGAGTGTAAGTGAGTGTAAAGTATAAAATGTTTTAAAGTATAAGTATAAAATGTTTAGAAAAGTCAAAACCATAGTATTAATATTATTTCATTAAGGAGTCTGTACTGGTTTAGTATTTTATAATTTTGTAATATTTAAGAATATTTAGCCTATTAGAATGCAGAATAAGCCCGGTTTTAAAATTTGTAGTTGAACAATCACTTAAATTTTTCTGTTTTTGTATCGAATTGGATAATTTGAGTGTACATTTCAGCAAAATTTTATTTTATTTTTTAATAATTTTATTTACTTTTTCCCCCAAAGCCCCCGTAGATAGTTGTATGTCATAGCTGCACTTCCTTCTAGTTGCTGTATGTGGGACGTGGCCCCAGCATGGCCAGAGAAATGGTGTGTCAGTGCACGCCCGGGATCCGAACCCGGGCCGCCAGCAGTGGAGCGCGCGCCCTTAACCGCTAAGCCACAGGGCCGGCCCAAATTTTAATTTTAATTTATTAGATCTATATGAATTGAAGAGGCTAGATGCTCAAACAATTGAAATACTTAAAAGTGTAACTGAAAAACTAAATATTTAAATGCAGTTAAAATGTTTAAGATATTTTAATGAATTTGTTAATGGAAACAATATTATTCAAAGGTCCCTTAAAAGCAATTGCTAAACTTTGCTAGAGAATGGGATTTTCAAGATAAACACAACATAAATTATAGACAAACTAGGTTCTTGACATTTAACATTATTAAATTCAATATTACTTGCTTAACACAAAATAAACTTCCAAATTATCTTTTTTGCTCATAAAAATTATGCTCAAGAACTCCCCCATATCTCTCATATACCATAGCTCATTTTGGAGATAAGAAAATGGGATTAAAAAGAAGTAAACTGTCTTATCAAAGAGCAAAAATCTAGAAAAGATGAGCTTCAAGTTCCATCGCTTGACGTCCAATGACTTGTTTTTCTCCATAGACATTATTTCATTAGACACATTTAGACATATTGAATATGGGTGATACAGTTAGTCTAACTATTTTAATGATTATTTCAGATTGTAGCTTTTTATTTCTCATATTGATATCTCAGGTCTTTGGGATTTAAATGATGTTATTCGAACTCTGCTGTGATTTCATTGTTATAGTTTCTGATGGCATTTATTTGTGGCTATATACAGAGTGAATGAATTTATACTTTCTTAAATGAATGGCTAGCTTAACGCCTCTTTACTGAAATATATAAAACTATCAGAATTTGAAGTCCAAAAAGAATCCGAATAGAGTTTCTACACTAAAGGACACCAAAAACATAGAGTTAAAAAAAAAATTCTTTAAATATCAAAAGTAATTACTAGTGGCCCCTGATTTATTAAGTTACATCCAAATCTATCCTGTTTATAAGCAACTCTGCCATATTGCAGTAAATTTAGGATGAGTCAAGGTCCAACCCAAGCCCTTTATTGGCTGGAGACAATCTGATCAGGTAGGAGAAACTCTTAACCCTCCTTATTGAGTTTTTCCTTGAAGGTCAGCATTCAGGAAAGGAGGTTATACATTAGATACCCTCTTACTAACCCAGCCGTTGAATGGTGAGTTGAAAAATCAGTTGCAAGAGACTCATGCAGACACAAGGATACATATGTAGTTGGAATCATACAGTATGCAGACTTTCCAGGTTGGTTTCTTTCACTTAGTAATGTGCAGTAAAGGTTCCTACAGGTCTTTTGATGGCTTGATAGCTCATTTGTTTTTAGTGCTGAATAATATTGCATTGTCTGCATGTACCACAGTTTATTTATTCATCCACCTACTGAAGGACATCTTGGTTGCCTCCAAGTTTTGACAATTATGAATAAAGCTACTGTAAACATCCATTAACAGGTTTTTGTGTGGACATAAGTTTTCAGCTCCTTTGGGTAAGTACCAAGGAGTGCAATTGCTGGATAGTATCATAAGAGTATGTTTAGTTTTCTAAGAAACTGCCAAACTGTCTTCCAAAATAGCTGCACCATTTTGCATTCCCACCAGCAATGAATAAGAGTTCCTGTTGCTCCACATCCTTGCTAGCATTGCTGTTGTCAGTGTTTTGGATTTTGGCCATTCTAATAGATTTTTTGCCCATTTAAAAAATAAAGCTTAGTTTTCTTCTTGTTGAGTTTTAAGAGTTCTTTGTACATTTTGGATAACAGTCCTTTATCAGATAGATCTTTTGCAAATATTTTCTTCCAGTCCCTGGCTTGTCTTGTCATTCTCTTGACAATCGCTTTCACAAAATAGAAATTTTGAATTTGAATGAAGTCAAGCTTATCAATTCTTTCGTGAGTTGTGAAACATCACACTATCTTGATTACTGTAGCTTCATAGTAAGTCTTGAAGTCTGGTAGTATCAGTGCTCCAACTTTGTTCTTCTCCATCAATATTGTGTTAGGTGTGGGTCTTGTGCCTGTCCATAGATACTTTAGAATCAGTTTGTCAATACTCACAAAATTAACTTACTGGGATTTTGATCGGAATTGCCTTGAATCTTAGATCAAGTTGAGAAGAACTGACATCTTGACAGTATTGTGTCTTCCTATTTATGAACATGGAATATCTCTCTACTTATTTAGTTCTTCTTTGATTTTATTCATCAGAGTTTTGTAGTTTTCCTCATATAGATCTTGTACATATTTTGTTAGATTTATACCTAAATATTTCATTTTTCGGGGGTGCTAATGTTAATGGTATTGTCTTTTTAATTTCAAATTCCACTTCTTCATTGCTTGTATATAGGAAAACAATTGACTTTTGTGTATTAGCCTTGTAACCTGGCTATAATTGCTTATTAATTCCGGGAGTTTTATTAATCAATTTTTTCAGATTTTCTGCATAGACAATCATGCCATCTGTGAACGATAACAAGTTTGTTTATTCCTTCCCAATCTGTCTGCCTTTTATTTCATGTTCTTATCTTAATGCATTAGCTAGAACTTCCAGTATGATGTTGAAGAGAAATGGGGAGAGGAGGCATCCTTCCTTGTACCTAATCTTAAGGAAAAGCTTCAGTTTTCTCACCATTAAGTATGATGTTAGCTGTAGATTTTTTTGTAGATATTCTTTATCAAGTTTAGGAAGTTCCATTCTATTTCTAGTTTATTGAGAGTTTTTATCATAAATGAGTATTGGATTTTGTAAATGCTTTTCCTGCATCTATTGATATGATCATGTTAGTTTTCTTTTATAGTCTATGTGATGGATTACGTTAATTGATTTTCAAATGTTGAAGCTGCCTTGCATACCTGGGATAAATCCCACTTGGTTGTGGTATATAATTCTTTTTAGACATAGTTGGACTTGATTTGTTAATATTTTGTTGAGAATTTTTGCTTCTTTGTTCATGAGAGAGAGTTGGTCTGTAGATTTCTTTTCTTATAATGTCTTTGCTTATTTGGGGTATTAGAGTAATGCTGGCCTTATAGAATGAGTTAGGAAGTATTCCCTCTGCTTCTGTCCTCTGAAAGAGATTATAGAGAGTTGGTATAATTTCTTCCTTAAATGTTTGGCAGACTTCACCAGTGAACCCATCTGGGCATGATGCTTTTTGTTTTGGAAGGTTTTTGATTATTGATTCAATTTCTTTAATAGATATAAGCCTTTTCAGATTGTCTTTTTCTTGTGTGAGTTTTAGCAGATTATATCTTTCAAGAAATTGGTCCATTTCATCTTGGTTATCAAATTTGTAGGCATAGAGTTGTTCATAATATTCCTTTATTATCCTTTTAATGTCCATGGAATCTACAGTGATGTCCCTTCCTTCATTTCTGGTATCAGTAATTTGTGTTCTCACTCTTGTTTTCTTAGCTTGGTTAGAGGCTTAACAATTTTATTGATCTTTTCAAAGAACCAGTTTTTGGTTTCATTGGTTTTCTCTAGTAATTGCCTGTTTTCAATTTCACTGATTTCTGCTCTCATTCTTATTATTTCTTTCTTTCTTACTTTGGATTTAATTTGTTCTTCTTTTTCTAGTTTCCTAAGGTGAAAACTTAGATTATTGATTTTAGATCTTTCTTCTTTTCCTATATATGCATTCAATGTTATAAATTTTCCTCTAAGTACTGCTTTCACTGCATCTCACAAATTGTGATAAGATTTGTTTTCATTATCATTTAGTTCAAAATATTTTTTAATTTCACTTGCAATTTCTTCTTTGACTCATGTTATTTAGAAATGTGTTGTTTAAGCTCCATGTATTTTGGGATTTTTCTAGTTATCTTTCTGTTATTAATTTCTACTTTAATTTCGTTGTGGTCTGAGAGCAGAGATTGTATGATTTAAATTATTTTAAAGTATTAAGGTGTGTTTTATGGCCTAGAATTTGGTATATCTTGGTGAATGTTCCATGTGGGCTTGAAAAAAATGTATGTTCTACTCTTATTGGATGAAATTGTCTATATATGTCAACTATATCCGGTTGATTGAAGGTGTTGTTGAATGCCAACTATGTCCTTACTGACCCTCTGCTTGCTAGTTCTGTCCATTTCTGATAGAGGAGTGTTAAAGTTTCCAACTGTGATAGTGGATTCATCTATATCATTTTGCATCTCTATTAGTTTTTGCCTCACATAGTTTGATGCTCTGTTGTTAAGTGCATACATGTTAAGAATTGTTAGGTCTTCTTGGAGAATTGACCCTTTTATCATTATTTCATGCCCTTCTTTATGTCTGGTAACTTTCCTTGCTCTGAAGTCAGCTCTGTCTGAAATTAATATAGCTACTCCTGCTTTCTTTTGATTAGTGTTAACATGGTATATTTTTCTCCATCCATTTACTTTTATTCTATATGTGCCTTTGTATTTAAATTGGGTTTCTTTTAGACCCAAGA
The DNA here is from genome assembly GCF_057802395.1 of Ceratotherium simum simum. Lineage (NCBI taxonomy): Eukaryota > Metazoa > Chordata > Mammalia > Perissodactyla > Rhinocerotidae > Ceratotherium > Ceratotherium simum. The sequence continues at coordinate 35,056,408 of NC_141920.1, read as the reverse complement.
CCCAAGACTTTGGGTCTCATTTTTTAATGTACTCTGATAATCTCTGTCTTTTAACTGATGCATTTAGACCATTGATGTTCAAAGTGATTATTGATATAGCTGGATTAATATCTATCATATTCATTACTGTTTTCTGTTTGTTGCCCTTGTTCTTTGTTCCTGTTTTTGTCTGCCATGGTTTTTCTGCCTTTTGTGGTTCAATTGAGCATTTTATATGCTTTCATTTTCTCTCCTTTCTTAGCATATTGGTTATACTTCTTTTTTTTTTTTTAGTGGTTGCCCTAGAGTTTGCAATATATATTTATAGCTAATCAAAGTCTACTTTCAAATAAGACTATACCACTACATGGGTAGTGTGAGTCCTTTATGATGACAAAATAATCCTTATTCCTCCTTCCCATCCCTTGTATTATTGCTGCCAATCATTTCACTTATATATAAGCATACATAAGTATATCTATCTATATATGATATATACATAAGCCTACATAATCACATACATTGTTGGTATTATTATTTTGAACCAACTGTTATCTGTTACATCAATTAAGAATAATAAAGAAGAAAGTTTTAATTTTATCTTCACTTAGTCCTTCTTTGATGATCTTCCTTATTTTATATAGCTCTGAATTTCTGTCCTACATTATTTTATTTCTCTAAAGAACTTTGACTCACATTTCTTATAAGGCTGGTATGCTGGCAACAAATTCCCTCAATTTCTGCCTGAGAATGTCCCTATTTTTCCTTCACTTTTGAAGGATAATTTCACAAGGTACAGAATTCTGGGTTGGTGTTTTTTTTTTTTCTCTCAATAGTTTAAGTACTTCACTCTAGTCTTTTCTTGCTTGCATGGTTTCTGAGGAGAAGTTGGATGTATTTCTTATCTTTGTTCCTGTGTAGGTAAGGTGTTTTTTCCCTTCTCAATTCTGCAGGATTTTTTCTTTATCTTTGATTTTCTGTTTGAAAATGATATGCCTATTTGTAGTTTTGTTTTTGGCATTTATTATACTTGATGTTCTTTGAGCTTCCTGGATCTATAATTTGGTGTCTGACATTAATTTGGGGAAATTATCAGTAATTATTATTTCACATAGGTCTTCTGTTCTTTTCTCTCTTTCTTCCCCTTCTAGTAGTATTCCCATTCTGTATATGTTATACCTTTTGTCAATGTTCTACAGTCCTTGTATATTCTGTTCTGTTTTGTCAATCTTGGTTCTCTTTGCTTTTTGGTTTTCAAGGATTCTGTTGATATATCCTCTAGCTCAGAGATTGTTTTCTCAGCCAGATCAAGTCTCCAAATCAGCCCTTCAAAGGCATTCTTTATTTCTGTGACAGTGTGTTTTATCTCTAGTATTACATTGCCCATCTGTTCTTGCATGTTCTTTACTCTATCCATTAGAGCCCTTAGCGTGTTAATCACAGTTGTTTTAAATTCCTGGTCTGATAATTACATCATCCCTGCCAAGTTTGGTTCTGATGCTTGCTCTGTCTCTTCCAAAGGTGGTTTTTGCCTTTTGGTATGCCTTGTAATTTTTTCTATGTCGCCAGACATGATATACAAGGTAAAAAGAACTCCTGTAAATAGGCCTTTAGTAATTTGGTGGTAAGGTATGGAGGGAGGGGAAGCATCCTGTAGTTCTATGGTTGGGTCTCAGTATTTCAGTGAGCTTATGCCTCTGGACTGTGGACTTCACAAGTGTTTTTCATTTTTTATGCCCCCTAGATGGGATGAGTTGGCTAGAATGGATTGGAGTTGGGTATTTCCATTTTCCCAGGTTAGTTAGGCTCTGATAATACCCTAGAAAGTTAGGCTCTGTTTAGCTAGTTTCCCTTTAAGGTAGTCTTTGTTAGGAAGAACAGAGTGTTCTGGTGTATTTCAAAATGGTTCCTTTTTCCCTTCCCCTGCTGGAAGCAGGAGAGGATTCTTCACTGATAATTTACTGTGGGAACCTGGTCAGGCTCCTGGAGGTAAAATTTCACAATATTGTGAGGGTTCCTCCCTGTGGCTGGTTCTCTCTCTGGAGGTTTTAGCTCTCATACTTGCCTACACTGAGGCCCTAGCAACTTGTCAGTCACAATTCAGGTTTTCGTGTTCCTACACTGGTCCTGAGGTGGTTTTTGCATGTGAGTCTGTGCTCTGGTAAGCTGCAATTCACTGTATTCGCCTTCTGTCTTTCCAGTTTTGGTGGTAGAGGTTTGCCTTGTGTCCTCTGCTTTCTTAAGGATCCAAGAAGTTATTGATTTTTTGGTCTGGTTAGCTTTTTACTTGTTGTTAGGTGGGAGTGGCAACTTGCAAACTCCTTACATGTGTAACTGGAAACTGGAAGTATCACCAGTAAATTTTTTAAAAAATTTATTTTGAAATAATTATAGATGTGCAGGAAGTTAGAAAAATATTAGTTCTGTGTATCATTCACCCAGTTTACCCAAAAGTGACATTTCACCAGTGATTTTTACCAAACAGTTAAGTAAAAAAACAATAGAAATCTTACATAAACTTCCAGAGAATAGAAAAGAATCATCACATCCCATATTTCTTCGTGAGGCCAGCATAATCTTGATACCAATATTTGGTAAGGAAAATGCTCATAGAGGAAACTAGAGGCCAATCTCTCTGATTCAAATAATCCTAAACAAAATATTAAAAAACTGATATCCAGTCACTTATGGAAATGAAATATATCATATCAATAAGACAAAGGTGGTTTAAGATTTTAAAATCAATGTGATTCGCCGTATTAACAGATAAAAGGGAAAACAATGATCATATGATGCAAAAACATGTACGATTAAATCCAAATCTGTACATAAAAGAAACTCTTAGAAAACCACAAATAAAAGGGAACTTTTTAAATCTGATAAAGTGTATCTCCAAAAAACCAATAGCAAACATGCCATGCTGAAATGTTGAAAGCTTTCCCTCTGAGATCAGAAACAGTGGAAAATCTTAAATTTTATATTATTATAGTGCCACCTCAAGAAGAAATGTCTATTTTAGGGCAGTTGGTCACTTTCCCTTTATGGAAGATCCAAAAATCAATGGGCAGTATTCAAAAGTAGGCCTGCCAACAGGAGTTTCCTATGAAGAAATCCATTGTCTTTTAAAGGAAAGGGTTTGACCAAAAAACGCAGTGACCTAATCTAACTATTTTAAATGGCTTAATTGTATGTTTTGTTCTATTTGGATTGGACGGTAACTATGAAATTAAAGATGATGCATTTTGTTACTGTTGAAATCTGGCTGAACTATGATTAATGAGATGCCTCATATTCTAGTTACATTGATTGCCTTAATCATTGTCTATCTCTTTTTTTATACATTAATTACAATATAAGTTTGTGTACTTTTCAGTAGACTGCCATTTTCTACACAAGGGAATAAACTTAACTTAGATTAGTTGTTAAGAAAATTGACTTCAGGGACCCCTCTCATACTTATCATCCATCTTCATGGATTTGTATCATTGACTGAAAGTGATTAAAAAGTCTAATTTTCTATTCCACATTAAGGTAAAACCAAGAAAAATTTTGCATACCCAAGGGCAATAGTGAATTTTCCCATATTTTATGACTATTCTGGCTCTCCCTTGTCTATTTAATTTTATTGTAATAATATAATTTTGATATTAGGGATTTTAGAGGTCAAGAATCAACTTTTTCACAATGCTTTGTAAATAGACTCACTTTGAACGAAGTGCACTATTTTAGGAAGTCTGCTATTCCACTGCTGAAAAGCTAATTGTCGGGAAATTCTTCCTTTTATTTCTCAGAAGATTCAAATATATTCTTCACAGGTAGAGTTCCTTGTCTAATTCGTTAATTATTCAGACTTTTGTTTTTTTCCTTATCACATTGTCAACATTCTTCTGCTCACCATCTTCAGCCCTCTGTTTTGATTCTACATGTTTTATTTTGTTTTGTTGTTTACTTCTTTCATTTATTCCAGTAATCCTAACCTTAATAAGACAAAGGCCTTAGTATTGTTATTGTTCCCCCCACTGCCATCTCAGACAAGTGGACATAATCAAAGACCCTCTCAGATAGTAAGACATATGGCACACACACTGGAGAACGCTGCTGCATTGGGGTCCTTTGAAACTTTGCTTGGTACTGACAATGGACCCCAGATCTTCATATTTCTCTCCTGAAAATTTTACATAAAACTATATGAAAAATCATCTTTCCCCTCATAGCTTTACATAATAACATATCAATGCAATAACATGTCATTAACAAGAGTTTCACTTCTATGAAGGCAGGGACGATTGTCTCTCTCTTAGCACTATGTATATGAAACCTAGTGCCAACCTGGACGTACAGCTAGAACTTGAAACATTTGCATGGAATGGATTAGTGAGAGCCTTCTCTAAAACATATTCACATTAGCACCCAAGAGAGTTGCTTGCCAATAATAGCTATGCCAGGAATGGTGACAAGTCAAATAAGCCCATACTCTGTCAATTTTCCTTTTCTTTTTCATTCTCTATTAAGCCTCATCAGGGCTTCTTGGCTGGTTAGTGAGAAGCCAGGAGGCACGCAGAAAGCTAGCTCCCCAATCACCCATTGACATTCCACCTCCTCCTCCTGTTCTGGGTTGACTCTGGGCCCTTCAGGTTGTTGCTCAATGCAGAGGAACAATGGGCACAGGTTCTGGGCAGTGACAGATGATAATTGCATTGCAATGCTTATGATCTGGTTTCTAAACATCCTGCTCTTGGAAAACCTACAACTGGCCAGTTGTCAGATGATTTGTGCAAATCATCAATTGATTTGGTATTAAAAATAAGAGTTTATATTGAGTCATTGATCATAATTGACAATAAAGCTAAGAATTGTGTGCACAAAGATGTAAAATGCCCTCTGTAAATCAAGTGATAAGGGAAAAGGAATGGAGAAACTTTAATTTTTGTTTTAAAAACATTTTTTCAAGAAATATAACTGCCATGCTAAGTCGAGAGATTAATATTCCTTTATAAAATAGAGTTGCAATCAGTATAATGATTTCTGTTACTCAAACCACAGAAGAATCATATGTAATATTTTAACAGGTAACGAAATTCGAGCCAGATTCTAACAAAGGTCTGGCCCAAATGACTCTGCTTTCATAGTTCATACCAATGGCAAGTTTGCCATGAGATTTAAAAGTTTAAAGAGGCCAACTTACAGAATTTTTTCTTTTCCTAGCTTTCACGAATGCCAATGGGAATGTTCTAAAAGCATACTAGAGGAAATATTTGAGGATGATGCACTTTAAAGAGCCATTTGTTTCACAAAACTTCAAGAGATCCATATAGGTATGGACCATATATGTGTGTGTGTGTATATATATGCAGATATATTATACATATTGACATCTTGCAGTTTTGTGAAATGAAGGCATATTTTTAACTGATTTCTATTGTAGAATTGACTAATGGATGAAAAGTTCAAAATATAAAGTCATCATGAGAAGAGGTGGCACTCTGTTGCCAAAAGATTACCGTCACTACTGTAAGCCTTTCTTAATTATTTTCTCTTGGTTATTATTTTTTGGTTATTCTCTACTGCCAAACTCTTCAAATACTTCCTAGCACACAGCTCTCAATTATATTGAATCCATTGCTATAGAACTTCAATGAACTCGTCGTTACCTTTTCCACTATCTTGCAAATTTTCTCTGACCAATTCTTTGACTGAATATGTAGTTTAAGTGTTCAATAGCATTATGTCTAAAAAAAAGTACATACCTTAATTTTAAAATACTCTATTACTAAAAAATGCTAACCATTATCTGAGCCTTCAGCGAGTCTTGATCTTTTTGCTGGTGGAAGGTCTTGTAAAAATGCAATATCTGCAAAGCGAAATAAAACGAAGCAAGATAAAATGAGGTATGCCTGTATGTAAGAGAAGCAGAATGAATCATGGGCAAACCACAGGAGAATCAATACATTCTAAAATTATTGACTCAAGTTGACTAAAAAATTTGGGTCCGACACAAATTCTGGTTTTAGGGGAAGGGTACAGTAGTCCCCCGCTTATCCGCAGAGGATACATTCCAAGACCCCCCAGTGGATGCCTGAAACCACAGATAGTACTGAACCCTGTAAATACTATGTTCTTTCCTGTACATACATATCTATGATAAAATTTATTATGTTAGGCATGATAAGAAATTAACAACAACTAGTAATAAAATGGAACAATTAGAACAATATACAGTAATAAAAGTTATGTGAATGTGGTCTCTCTCTCTCTCAAAATAGCTTATTGAACTGTACTCACCCTTCTTCTTCTTGTGTTGATATGAGATGATAAAATGCATACATGATGAGATGAAGTGAGGTGAATGACATCGGCATTGTGACATAGTGTTAAACTAATATTGACCTTTTGACTATACATCAGAAGGAGGATCATCTGCTTCTGGACCACAGTTGTCTGCAGGTTATTGAAACTGCAGAAAGTGAAACTGTGGCTAAGGGGGGACTACGGTACACTATTGTGCATGGAATTGGGAGCCATGAAAGTCAGGCACGAGCAAAGAAGCAAACTACAATAGACATATCAATAGGGTTTTGTTTTACATGTCAACTCCTGTTAATTAATAGTAGCTCTTTGGAGTGCCTTGTTGAGAAGGATTCTGAGCCAAATCAGACTTAAGAGGAAATAGTGGTGTGAAACATTATCAGTAATTCCAACGTGCGTAGGAGGGCAGTGGGCAGTGTTCCTGTCATAAATTTGCCATTCTTTCTTCCTGTGTCAGTGGTTCTCAAGCCTTTTGCCCGCTCACTACCCTGAGGATATTTGGCTATGTATGGAGACATTTTTAGTTGTAACAACTAGGATGAGGATTCTACTGGCATTTAATGAATAGAGAGAGGTCACATGCACAGAACAGCTGCCCACAATAAATCATTGTCTGGTCCAAAATGTCAATAATGCTAAGGTTGAGGAAACTTTTCCTGGATAATCTTTAAGTAATCCTTGATTAAACTCAACAGATCTTACAGCCACACATAACTACACTGCCTTATTTTTTTCTCCTCTCACTCACATTTTAAATTAACATTCTAAGAGAAACCAGAAGTAATAGTTTTAGAAGAGGAGATTGTTTTTCATTGAAAAAATATGAATAAAGGTGATCTGAATTCATAGCTGAACTGAAAGTAGGCAGTATGGGGACTAACATGATGGATTTCTGCTATCCTCTGCTCACCGTCTGACATACAGATCCTCATACTGAAGAGGTTGCTTATCTGCCTTGTTTCACTTGTATCAGTCAGAGTTTCTAGTGGCAAACAACAGAACCAACTCTGACTAGTTTAAACAGAAATGGGATTTATTAAAGGATATTTGATCGCTTAGAGAATTTCCTAGAGGGTCAGATGGTCAGAGATAGAAGCAACGTGTCTAAGAAAAACGTACAAAAACTATTGGAGTCACCGAAGCAGGGACCCAGAAAACAGCAGCTCATACCCGTGATGCTGGAGGATGACGCCAGAAGCTTCCCCAGGAGAATTGACTTCACCATCCTTGATAATCTTCATAAAAGGTGGATTATTTCTGGTGCTTCCTTTCTCACATTGCTCTCTTGTAAGTCAAAGTCTCACATGGGTGCATCTGTTTGGTGAAGCCTGGTTCCACTTGTGCCCTAGCAGCAGAAGCAGCTGGGAAAGTAAATTCTAGACTCACAATATGGAAGGCTGTTTAAATGATGCTGGGCAGTCACAGACACGTGATGTATTCACTTTACTGTTGCTCCTCATACTATCAGTAACAAAGCATATAATTACATAATGTCTTTGCTGGGCACTAGGCTATGTCTAATTAGTTCAAAATCAGTGGAGGATCATGCTTCAAAGTGACTGTGGGTGCAATAAAACTAAGTCCTGGTCTTAGTACTTTTAGCAATTAAAAAAAATCAATCAACTCATTTGGTAATATCCTGGGCTAGTGGAAAATTTTTATAATCTTTTAGGAAGGCAATTTAGCATAGAATATAATTTAGACTGTACTTTACTCAGGGACTGTTTGAGCTAGGTACTGTTATTATTGCCATTTCATTGATGAGAAAATTCAGGCACAGAAAAATTAAATAATTTGCCTTAAGTCATACAGAATACAAGTAGGAAACATCAGCATTAAAACCAGGCATTGTGCTCCCGAGTCTGTATATTTAATTACTTTTTATTACTTCCAATTTCGAAGATACTGAGGGTCTGCTGTTATGGAATTTGTTCAAAGTTATGCAAGTAGGGATTTGAACTCAGGCAGTTGGATTCCAGAGACTATTTTCTTAATTGTTTCATTATATGGCACTCTAATAGTGGGCGGATTTTAACCCACTCCTGTCAAGTCATAGTTAATCATGTAATACAAAGTAAACAAAGGAGTATAATCATTAGGTTTACCTGAAAGTTATGCATTAAATTCTATGTATAAAAAGTGTAATTAATGCAATACGTGGCGTTCAAGTATAAAAGTAGATCCCAACCATCAGATGACAGTCTCAGTTTTGAGTCACCGGGGGGGAAGCAAATAGGGAGCATGTCCTAATCAGAAATCAACAGAACATCTGACTTCAGCTGGCCCAAGACTGTGTTCTAATTTTCTTTCAGTTCTCGAAGGTCTCCATTAACCTCCTACAGTACTGCTTAAAGCCTATTCTGTAGACGGTCTCCTTTCTTCCACTACATGCCTCAAGTCATGTTCTGCCACTTCTCTGCCCTTATTAATGTAACCCTGATTTTTTTCAAGTAGTACAGTATTTCTCAAAGGGATTCTATTGGAATTTTAGAAGGAAAAAGTCTTATTATATGTTTTTATTTAATTAATTAATTAATTAATTTTTTTTGTGAGGAAGATCAGCCCTGAGCTAACATCCATGCTAATCCTCCTCTTTTTGCTGAGGAAGACTGGCTCTGAGCTAACATCTGTTGCCAATCCTCCTCCTTTTTTTCCCCAAAGCCTCAGTAGATAGTTGCATGTCATAGTTGTACATCCTTCTAGTTGCTGTATGTGGGATGCGGCCTCAGCATGGCTGGAGAAGCAGTGCGTCGGTGCGCGCCCGGGATCCGAACCCCGGGCCGCCACTAGTGGAGCACACACACTTAACCGCTAAGCCACGGGGCCGGCCCTATATGTTTTTAATCATTGCAAATCATCCAAACATAATTTAGGAAACAAATAAGTTATAAATTAATGTCAACAAATAAATAAAATATCGGTGTTTAAAAACAAAACTCTGCTTGTCTTGGATTGAGTTTAGAATTTAAATGAGTGAATCTATAATTAGCGTTTATCATTTAGTAGAATCACATGTCTAAATTATTTATTTAAAGAAAATTTTTTGGGTGATGTTATCACATTTCTGTGCCTTTGACCCAGCTTTCAAATTTCATTCAAATCTCATAAAGGTTTCCATTTGTATTTCAAGTTTAATTATAGATAGATTCTATTGTCATTCAGTAAGTAGTATGACAATCACTTTCCAAAAAATTCAGCTCTTGGAAGTATGGCTCTGTAAAACATTTTGGAGAAATTCCAGGATGCTGGGAGTAACCAGTATTACTTTTGTTGGCAGCGTTCTTGGGGCAGACATAGGTGGCATGACAAGGATAGGAGTGACTCAGTCTGGTATTGACTATATCCCATATTAAATCAGGACTGACCACCCTTTTGCTTAAAATATATATTTTAAAAAAATCCATCCATCTACTGTTATCGGTGAGAGTTATATGATGATAATATCATTTTTAGGAAATATGACAGTTGTTTTTGTTTAATAAAATTAATATATTCTATAGCTTTTTAATCTACAGTGTCTGTTCTCAAAGAACACCTTTGAAAATTATCTAGTAATAGCTGCAGTGTAATTTTATGGCTTTTAGCTATCATTTCACAGACAAGCTTAGAATACCATGTACCTTTTGGCATTTCAATTGTGTTTTCCAATTTCTGAGACCAGGATTGAAAAATATTTAATTAAGAAGACAAAAGTCCTGAGCAAACTCACACCATGCCGTGTCCTATAAAAATGTTGATCTTTTCCTGGACTGGAGTCTGGTTTTATTTTGGGGCAGCATTTAGGATGTCTGGAGGCCACTGGCAGGCAAGATGTATTCTCAAAGCAAAATTGATCTAATTCAATGTGAATCCTGAAACAAAATGAACACTGTTTCAAAGTGATAACTGCCATTTCTAAGTACTTACATCCTTGGATTGTCACTTACTTCAATTGAGAAGTTCCAAAATGTACATTCTATAGTTATATTAAGCACAGATTTAAAGAGAACTAGTAAGAAAGCAGGAGTCAAATCACCCAAAGAAGGATCTCCATCTACCCTTAAAAAATTATCTTTCCCTCTGTTGCATGGGGCTCTGCTATGAGGGTGAACAGGAGCTTGTGGGAAATGGAATGGAGGGCAGTGAAAGAGAAGGAAAGGGAGAAATCGTGCCCCACTCTCCTGTAGGTTTCACTTAGATGAGGAACTGGGTACCTGGCTGTAACCAAATGTCTATTTGAAGGAGACTGAAGTTATAATAACTAGATTATGCTACAAATTACAGCTGTTTTTCTACTTGAATGGACTGAAGCCCCATTAATTGGTGATTTTAAGTTTTCTATTTTCCTGTAGTATGGTAGGTTGGTTGGAGAATAAGAGGAAAAAAAAGAAAAAAACTTGACAGCATTTACTAGAGAAAATTAAAATATCTCATCTTGGTCTGTCACTGGTCAGTCAAAACTTCTACACTAGTTTAACAAGAGGAACAAGATAACAGTGTTTGTTTGATTTAACTCCCACTTAGGGAATTGAGGAAACATGGCAGTTTCCTTCCAGTGAATTCAGGAAGGTCCAAGAATTGGAGTGGGGTGGTGGTTGTATCCTAACTGTGTGAAAATGCAGCCTGCCGTGTGGGTCCCTCTGTTTCCCCAGTGCTCCTTCACAAACTCAGCCTTCCCAGGGCTGACACATTTTTTTGCCTCTGATCTGGCTGCTCATGTATGCTGCCCTTTGCCTACCTTACTGCCAGGTGAAAACTGTCAGGCTCACATCCATCGCTCTGGACCTCTCTCTGCTTTCTGTATTGAATGTGCTTTCTCATGTTTTCAGTCCTTTTTATGCTTAACTATTCCATCTGTCTCTGTTCTGAACTGAGGAAAATACCCTGTATTGTAATAACAATAATAATAATAGTTGACATGATTACAATAATGCCCATTTACTGAGCATTTACTATCTGACAGGGGCTCATGTGTACCATGTCCCTTCCTACTTTGTTCCCTTGCACCAGCCTTTTCCTCCCCGTGGGATGCTCGTTGCCCTTATCTTGGACCTTCTTTTTTTAAATTATTTTATTGAGGTCATATTCACTTATTAACATTGTGTAAATTTCAGGTGTACATTATCATATATTAGTTTCTGTATAGACTGCATCACGTTCACCACCAATAGTCTAGTTTTTATCTATCAACATACATATGTGCCCCTTTACCCTTTCACCCTCCTTCTACCCCTTTCCCCTCTAGTAACCACTAATTGTTCTCCTTATCCTTATGTTTGCTTATCTTCCACATATGAGTGAAATCATATGGTGTTTGTCTTTCTCTCTCTGGCTTATTTCGCTTAGCATAATACCTTCAAGGTCATCTTGGAGCTTCTTAATCCTTACTTATACTTCAGGTCTCCATTGACTGGCAGTTTCTCAGGAAGTCTTCCCAGACTCCCCATGGCCTCATGAATTGCTCCCTCCTAGTTTACATCACAGTTGTAGCTTGGCATTTGTTTGTGTGGTTAATGTAAGCATGTGTTTGTGTGGTTAATGTAAGTTTCCTGTACCATGGCACTCAAGATCTCCCCTCCGTCTGCCTCCAATCCTCCCCATCCCAACCAATCTTTTTTCCCATTAGCCCAACGTTATTGACAGCATGATATGAGGGGCAGGTGAGATAAGTAGGTGAGACAAGAAGGGAAGAGACTCCCTAAGACAATACTGACAAAGTTTGGGGCTTTATGAGTGATGGGAACCCTTGAGAAACGGCAGAAGAACAGCTGTCAGATAAGCCCAGGTGGCTGACTTGAGTTATTCCAAGGCTCCCCAGAACACAGTTTGTGCACTGCTCAAGCATGGTCCTTAATTGAGGGCTTAAAGGAATATGCAGGCCTGGACAGTAAGCCATTCAGTAGTGATCAGTGTGACAAAGGATGACCTGAGGGGCCTGAGTGAATATTCTGCTCTACGTTCCATCCCCAAGTCTTTCATAGATCATTGGTGTGAGGGGAGGGTGGACACTGGAGAGAACTGAGCGAATTTTTCACCATCTAAGCAGCATGGGGTATACTGTGAGGCACAGGAAAGACAAAGAAATGCTTCACTTTCTGCACTCACATTTTTGGAGTAATATTCATGCTCACTACATTTATGGTAATGGTGAGAAAGAATAAAAGAGGGAATAGTGGTTGCCCTGCTTTTGTTGAGGAGCTCTCAGGAATCTCACATTTGAGTTGCATCTTGATTGAGATTATTCTTAGCACTTTCAAGGGTGTTGGAAGGAAAAAAGAGGCAGGTAAATTGGTTATTGTCCATCCCTGCCCCATTCCACTACCTATGGCTCTGTGGCTTAGAGCAAGTGACACTACTCTATGGGACTCAGTTTGAAAATAAGAATATTACACTTTGTATTATTTTTACCTTAGGATGTTTTGCTAGAGGGGGTCATGAAGAGACTCCAAAATAGGCCACTTGGATTTAAATCTCTTCAACTTCAACATAACATTCTTCAGCTTGCTTTTTGAACTCAACATTTTGGTTTGAGATTTTTTTTCCGTGGTGATAATATTTATCTAGTTCATTAATGTTAACTGCTGTATAGTTTTCCATTATGTAAATATATCACTTGCTTATTACTTTATTCATTCATTCAGCAAATGTGTACTGAGCACCTACTTTAGTTAAGGTGCCAGGTTCTGGGGATATAGGAGTGAACCAAACAGATGAAGTTCCATCTGTCATGTAGCCTGCATTCTTATTGGGAGAAGGGAGTAAGCAGATAATGAACCAATCAGCATATCATATGTCAGCTAGTATTATCCTTTAAGAAAATGAAGCTGGATAAGGGAATAGAGAGTGATTGAGTGGGCTGTTTTAGATAGTAGATTCCAGGAAGGATTTTCTGATAAGGGGAATCTAAACAGAGTTAGATTAAAATGAGATAGTGAGCTCCACAGATATTTGGGAGAAGACTATATCAAGCAGAGGGAATAATGGTTACAAAGGTGGAAGAGTAGGAGCATTCTTGATACATTAAAGGAATAGTGAGGAAGCTCATGTGACTGAATTGCAGAAAGAAAGGGAGATAAAGGTTGGAGGTGAGGTTAGAAAGATAATGAAAGAAGAGGTCATCTAGGACATTTTAGACAATGGTAAGTATTTAATTCTGAATATGATCTGTTTCAACCAGATGAAGAACTCTGTCTGATTTCAGTTATATAAGGATTATTCTAACAAGTATATGGAGAATAGAATGGAAGTTTGCAAGTTTGGAAGGAGAGAAACCAAGTAAGATGCTACTGTGGTAGTCCAGGCAGGAGATGAAGAGGGCATGGACCAAAGAGACAGTGGTGGTGGTGATCACATTTGGACTATATTTTTATATTACGAAGAGTCACCAAGATATGCTAACACTTGGGACATAGAGTTGATAGAGAAGAGGCAAGGCTAACTCCACATGTTATTAAACCAATTTTTATACTGATATTTAGTCTACTTCCTACTTTCTTTTTCCTATTTTAAACTACTTGTTTTTTTATTTATTTGCAATTAAATAATTGGTTCCTATTCTATCTATCTATCTATCTATATAATATATCCATTTGAGTATTAGTAAGGGATCCTGTGATCCAATTTGGGTAGCACATAAGAAAGAAACATGAAAAGGAAGAGTTGGAGATAAAGGCTAGGAAGCCAAATTAGAGGAAGATGCTAAGGAATTTGTACATCATTTTGTGTAGAGGAGAATCATTGATACGTTTTAGCAGAGGGATGTAGTATTAGGAAATCAGCTGCAGGAAGATTAATTTGGAAGTTTCAGATTGGCGAGGAAATAGGCAGGACAAAGGGATTCAGGTAAGAGGTTCTGGAAATTATCTAGGAAAGAGGAAATGGGGGCTTGAGTTCAGTAGCGGTGGTGGATTTTTAAAGCTATGTTTTGCAAAGGGGAAACCTAAGGAACCGCTTGTGCTCCTCAAAGTCTAGTTGTTTGTGAGTCAATGATAAAACCACAACTCATTCTGCACTTAACAGCCAAGGCAGTCTTTTAAAAATGGGAACCATATCACCTATCTTTGCTGTTTTAAATCTTTCAGGTATTTCACATTGCTTTAGGAATAATATCCTAATTCATTATCTTCGTCCACAAGGCTCTGCATGTTCTAAGCCCTGCCAGACTCTCCAGCCTCATCTCATATTTGAGTCTACCACGCTAAGGCCTTGCCGGCCTCCTTTGTCTATGGTTGCTTCACTCTCGTCCTTCAAGCCTCAGCCCAAGTTTGACCTCCTCAGTGGCCTCTGACCACTCCCTTCTCTCCAATGAGTCTCTACACAGGACTTCTCTTTCTTTATCAGCACTAATTAGAATTTGTAATAATCTTGTTAATTAATTTACTGAATTGATTATTGTCTGTCTGTACTTTATATATTATAGGCTTCATGGGGTAGCACTCAAGTTTTCCTTGACTGTTTCTTCAACACCTAGCACAGGGCTTAGACCAAACAGGGCTCAATAAGAATTCTTTGAATCACAGACATTACCTCAAGGATTTGGGGCTTTTCGTCAAATGAGCTGTTTACCAGATCATTTGCTTCTGCCTAGCAGATTTTAATAAAAAGCAGTTAATTGTTATTAAATGCTTCTGAAAAGATCTCATATTCATTTGGTAACTGAATTCTATCTATGTAATAAGAAGTACTTTTTATAATAGGAACAAGATTGGGTTTGAGGTACTCTGATACTTTTATCTTTCTGACTAAATCTTATTGAGAATGTACTCAGAAAATAGATTGACAAAACAAGCATAGGAAAATCTTGATACTTGTTGAATCTTGGTGATGACTAAATAGGCATTTATTTTATATCTATGTAATTTTGTGTTTGTTTGAAAATTATAATAATAAAACATTAGAAAGACCAGAACATATCCAGAATGTGTCTTTGTTTGAGTTCTCCTGAAGGTAGAACCTGATGGGAGAACTCGGTGCAGGTAGTTTGAGAGGTGATCCGTGAAAGGAGAAGTGAAGAAGTGAGGAGGGTAAGAGGGAGAAGGGACACAGGGGAGAAGAGGATGCACTATTGAGCAGGTTATCATTGTGGGCATCTGAGGATCAATCCAACTGGGTACCCTCTGAGGAATCATGTAAAACACACCTCAAAATCATCTTACTAAGGGAGAGGGAGGTGATGTGTTCATCTACTGAAGTCAAGGACCAGTAGTTGAAGGTTGTTCCCATGGCTGTTAACTTCATTGTATGTCCAGGCTACAAGGGCAGAGCAGCCTACCATGACTTCAGAGAAAGTTCCAAGGCAGAAAAGGAGATAGGTGTGCTGTCTGAAGGTGGAAAGGGAGTAGAACTGTCCAACACAGCAGATGACATCAATTTGGCTGAAGGGTTGTAGCGTAGGACACCGTAAGGATTTGCCATGTGTCTGTATATTTTGATAACAAAGCAACTGTTTTGCTACCTCCTCCATTTCTTTGCAAATAGTTTGCAAATCCAGTGTAGCTGCTATAAGTCCTCTATAGGATTGAAAGATTTGCATATGGCCTGTAAAGCAGGCAAAATGTTAACCATTTAGAAGCTGGAGATGTAATTGAAAATAAGATGTAGTGCATTTTGCTACTTTGGAGGTTTATCTTTTGGATAGTAGAATGTCTTCTCTTCACATTTTGATGACATCATCTTAAGAGTGATAAGAGGAAATTTGGAGTTAAAAAATCTGAGAGCATCAGATATAGGTACTAATCAGAATTAGATGAAATGATTAGTCCTGTTCCTCGTCAAGAGCAGTATTACAGACAAGGGTACTGTTGTTACCTTGTTGAACTTAAAGATTTTAGCAGTAGGAACATCTCAATATATTTTATTGTTTTAAAACTTCAACTGGGACTAGGATTTGACAAATGAAATAAATATTGTAGCCTATAATACTTGCATTGTGATAAGATGTATATATATTCCAGTGTATATCAAACTCAATTTTAATATATATCTAGAACATAGACTAATTTTCTTTAGTAATAAGATCCATTCCAGAACATCTACGAAGCAGCTTATACTGGACTAAACATCTCACGATTTTGAGTCAAGAAACACAGTCATTCATTAGGCAAGATCTCTTTCCCAAGTCCTCAGTTCTCCTGTAAATAAAGCGAGGACAAAATGAAAAGTACGCATGACAAAAGTTTATATTTCAAAGGCTAGTCGTTAAAAAAGTTCATCAGGAATAAAATCATTACTTTCCTGTCTTTGATGAGTGAAAGGAGAGAGTAAGATGATGAGAGAAATAGCTTCACTTCAATCACAGAACCACAATATTTTAGAAGTTTGTGCAGTTTATCAACTATAACCACCTACTTTAATAGTTCAGGTTACCCAAGCACATAAATATTAATTAAGGCATGAGAGTGCAGTGAATGAAGGTTGCTGAACGAAGGAGTGGAGCACTAATGAGTACTGGTAAGAGTAATTTACAAATCTGTTTAAAATCCACAGCTGGTCTTAACAAAATTCCTGTTCTGTGTATTTGTGATACTAACATTTTCATGGTCTCCACTGGTTGTTTTCATGTTTGCCAGCAAGTTATCATATTAGCTCAGAAATGGCACTGAAAGCAGATATCCCCACCTCATTCTTGCTTTCTATCCATTTTTAATAATAATAGGGTTGAAGAATTAAATAAACCCATCAACAAAGATATACTGGCTAATTAATTTAATATCCTTATCAAGTAGCAACTTTGTCTGCTCTCTCTCTCTATTCATCCATCCATCCGTGCTTCCATAATTACGTATTCACAGACTCATTAATTATGTAGATGTAGCAGTGTGCTTGGAGCCAGCTTGCCCCGGATAGCGAGAGCAGATTCTGTGCGTCTTTTTCCAATTCCACATTCAGTGACCCCAAGGTGATAGCTTGAATTTGGACATGATGACACTTTTACACCACAGAAAGTAGCAAATGCTATAAATCATCACCACTTCCCCCTCTGCCACAGTGAACCGGTTGTTAAACATTTACCAGCACAGCACTGTCATGCCAGTAACTCCATTTGGGGTTGATTTAAAAATTAAATCTAGTACAAAATAAGATGATAAATCTGAGGATAATGAGAAGTTTACTAAAGTAAGTTGTCAACTGAGCCCAAAATTTAAAGAGGAATTTGTTTGATTTAAAAATCACAAACCTACAAATCTGAGGAAAAGAAAAAATATTTCCTTATAACTGAACTTAGAAAGAACCACATTTTCTTCTTTGGTATTATAAAAGACACTGTTGAAATGGGCAAGTCTTCTTTGACTGATCATCTATAAAGGCTAAAGTTATACTATTTAAAAATATGTCATTTATTATTTGTCCAAATTTTATAAAAGTGCTATATTTTACTATATAAATTTTGTTTTTTTCTAGCTTCTTGAATTGAATGCTTGTTTAGTTTAATTTAGTTATCATAAAATATGTTGTTTTCCTCTAAGTATAGGTGTAGAAAATTTTCCCTAAGTTTTTACATGTACACCTTAACAGCTGCTATTATCACCACCAAATACTTATTGATGAGATTTTTTTCACTTCCCAAATGTTTGACTCTTAAATGTCATTCCTTTATTATGAAGTTCTAGTTTTATTTCAATATGATCAGAGTATGTGGCCTAAGTTCTAGTCTTCAAATATAATGAGAATGATTTTTTAACTACAGTTGAATTTGTTTTTATTTTTGTTCCATGAACATGTGTATATAGCTATTAAATCAGCTCATTTTTCAAATCATTAGATTTATCTGACTTTACCACATAATTTCTGTCTTCCTTATCTAGCAATAAAGATGGATCTCTGTCAAATCATTGTAATTATATCTGTATCATTATAATTTTAATATTACTTGTCTATTTGTGTTTTATATATGTTTTGAATGTTATTGGATGCTTAAAAGTTCTTCACTGTGAACTACACCTTTATCAATATAAAATACCCCTCTCTTTTAAAATGTAATAGTTTTATCTGGAATTCTACTTCTCTTTATATTCACGTCAATATCCTTGTTGTTTATCTGCAGCTTCCTGTCATAGTTTGCCCATCTCTCTATTAGAAAAAAGTCATTAAATTTTATCCATCTTTTGTTTGTATTTAAAATATATTTTAATGTAATCTGTAAACTACTTTATTTTAATAGGTGTTAAATCTGTATAAGTTTACTGAACTTTCCCATGAATTTCATTTTTTATGTGATTTTTGCATTTATTGGTTTCTTGTTGTTTCCCATTTTACCTTTATTTCTATCTTTTGAAATATTGCTTAAATTTTCTTAACTCTTTTTTCCATATAGTGATTTTAAGTTTTATATCTTATTTATCTATCTTATCTTATCTATCTTTATTCCCTTTGATTATTTTCACATTAAAAATAATCTATTTTGTTAATTATTATGTAAACACTGTAAAGTAGGGACCCAGATCTGATCATTTATCTCTGCCACACCAGCATTGAGCCAGGTCCTTGCACAGGGAAGATGCTAAATAACTATTTGGTAAATAAATAAATAAATAAATAGACATTATTAGTAAAACAGACTTGATTTGCTATATCTGAATAAAGAGAGTTTAAAATACTTTCATTTCTTACTTCTTCCTCAGTCCTGCCACTACCATATTTCTGTTGAAATAAAACTAGATATTTTCAGTACTTTATTTTTAAATGATATGTTCTTTTTCATCCAAAAATTGCTTTTGACATTTGTCAAGTTTCATAACCATGTTAATGAGAGTTACTCAGACACCAGCCCTGTGTTAAGGTCATTACTCACTACCTTTTCTCTTGAACCACACATGCCCTCAAATTGAGTTAATTTCTTGGTTTTGATTCATTTCTTGGTTGGGTAAAGTACTTCCTGGAGTAATTTTTTTCAAGACAGATAACTGAGTCGCATACTTCTGAGTCATTTCATGTCTGAGAAGGCCCTTCTGTCCTCACTAATAAATATTGACTTGGCTGAGGTAGAATTCTTGGGTCACAAATACATCCCCATTGCCTTATTTCATGTTAGTGGTGTGGAAGAAAAGTCTGATGACTTTCATAGCTCTTTTCTGCCTGCCTGGAAGCTTTTAGAATATTATCTTTATACTCAAAGAAATACAAAATCAATCATCATTGTTTAATTGTAGGTTGATTTTTATTAATATCTAATATTCTTAGACCCTTGGACTAAATGTTCAAAACTTTCTCAGCTCAGAAATTTTTCAGATTAATTTGATTATTGCATCTCCTTGCTTTCTAGAATTCTGTTCCATACTTATTCAATCTCCTGTTCTATGTGCCTTGCTTGTCATATCTTTGATTATTATTTCTTTCTTCTCATATCCTTTTACCTCTGAGTTTGGGGTGGATTTCTAGAGTCCACCTTCTAAATATCTCCTTCAGCTTTCTGTGGTCTATAGTCCACTGTTTATTTTATTGATTTTTAAAATTTGGTGATAATAATTTTCACCTGAAAAAGTCATTCCTAACAGCAGGCTCTCATTTTCATAAATGTTATGTTCTTTCAGACTGGATTAGGAATAAGGATTAGAGATTTCTTAGGAAAAAAATATTTCATGGACAATATTTATGCTTTTAAAGAGTCCTTTATACTGAGCTGCTGTATTTTTCACATATCGTTGAATTTTCTGCACACGTGTGATTATAGAGTATAGTCTATGAAAGTACAATGTGTGATTTGAAATGCATTCTGTTAGATGTTATTCTGGTCATTAAAATGGACAAACAAATAATCCCAAAAGAGGAATAATGTTTATATTTTCTATAGTTTCTTGAAAAACTATTTGGGGATTTAATAGGCCATGAGAAATAGTGAAAAAGCTCTAGGAATCCAGTGTGCAGTGAGGAAGTTCCCGGGGTGCCTACTGCTTTCTACTCAGCTATTCTATTTGTGTTCCTGCAGGTGTAGTTCCCAAAGTTGTTCATGAAGTTTTTGTGCCTTGTATTGACTGACCCTTGTCTATATTTAATTCCATCTCCTGTGCAAAATTTAAAAATGACTTCAGCTGCATATGACAAATCCCAAATAACAGTGAATAGGCTTCTGTTTTTCTTTCAATGTTGAGTGAATAAATGGCCAATGGAGACAAAATGTATTTTGAGAAAGGGAGCAGTAGGATCAGCCACCCAGTTATGGATTTGAGATAGAATGAAGGAAAGCCAGGGGCCTCAACAAAGACATTTAAGACAAATAGTTTCAAGGATGAATTTGACAAGAACATTAGACTATTAACTGTGCAGCTCGCCCCTAGTTGAAACTATTTTATTGTTATCATCCACAAATATTGAGGCCATATTAGATATTGTGGTCAGGAGCATAAGCCAAGGGTTCTGGCCTTATTGGGTCTGATCTTGTCTTGGCACTTACTGGCTTCAGCAAGCTATACCACTGCTCTGTGTCTTGGACTCCTCATCTTGAAAACGGGTGAAAACTATGTTACAGCATTAGGGAAAACACGTGCAAAACTACATGTAAAGCAAACCTGGTGCAGAGGAAGCACTCATTAAGTTTAAGTATTATTGTCATTACATATAATAACAACACTATCATTAGACATTGAGTTGATCACCACACCAGAAAGAAAAGAATATCTCTTTTATGAAAGTATGGTATTGAGAATATTAGTCACATATTCTCAATTTTTAGAATTCTCTAATATCCCAGTCTATATTCAATGCAATACAGAAAATTAATAACTTCCAAGAACCTCAACATAAAAGAGTGTGTGGTTCTATCTTGTCACCAAGGAGTTTCTTAGTTTTTTTCACATTTGAATCACCTAGGGTTCTCTTAAAAATTTCAAAGCTTAGGTCACACCTTAGACCAAATAAACTACAATCTTTGGGGTTGGGACAGAGGCATCAGTATTTTTTTGAGGCCCTCCAGATGATTCCAACATTCATATAAATGTAGAAACCACTGCCCTGACACCTAGTATCCTTATCCGCCATTTAGTATCTTTATTTGTAAAATGGAAGTAATAACACCTACAAAAAAGTAGAGTTTAGAATTAAATAATAGATGTATAAACAAATTTCTAAATATCATGTAACTGTGGGCTCAATGGAAAATATTTTACTTCTACAAACTTAATTTTCTTTCAATGGATACTTCGAGTGATTTTAATTCACTTAGCTAGGCCTGCGTTTTACGGCTTCCAAGATCAAAATATTTTGTATCCTCTTTTTAAAGTCTTCGGTGAGTGAGAAATATTAGTATCAATAATCACATTGAAAATTTCGAGTTAAAAAAATTTTCTTACATGTCTTTTTGTTACTAAGAACTGTAAAAATGTTTATCAGCTCTGACTGAAGGGTGAGCAATATGTTGGACACTCTTTATAAGAGAAACATCTCGTCACCCAGCGCACCATACTGTACTGACGTCAACGTTCTGGAACAATTTGTTTGCTGAAAGTCTCACCAAATCAGCAACAGTAAAAATCTCAAGAATTCTTTTAAAATGTGGTTTGTGGCTAGTGGCAAAACCCCACAATATCCACAAATGTCTAGAACTGTAATTGTGTGTTTTTTAAAGGTCTGCCCACAAAACAGGTAAAAGGGAATTTAAAAATCAGCAGATACTGTTATTTCTTCAAAATGGGAGTGTCCATCATTGTTTTCTTAGCATTATGAATTTCTGCCTGTTATGTCACTTTTATGCCACATGACATAGACAAGGGTGTGGAGAGGAGAAGACAGACCACCAAGGCTCACTGAGGGAAGCTTCCATTGTTGGTGATGTCAAGGATTTAGGACATAACATCTTTAAAGAATCTTTTAATCTTTTGTAGGATAAGACCCTAAGACCAACAAAGCATCTCTGGAGATAATTTGTTAAATAAATTGTTAGTATCACTTCTATAATTCCATTTAACTAAATGGAGCAAATTTGTGTCCAGTCAAAATCAAATGAACCCATCCTCAAACATTATGTCTACTATAAACTTTGAAGGAAAGAAATATGGAGTCACAAGGCATTGTTGATGAGACATGTTAAAATAAATATCCTTTCACCAAATATTTTCCAAGGTGTCAAAGGCACAGTAGGAAAGGGATCCACTAAAAGGAACTATTTTATGTTTGACAAGATAAGCAAACAAGCTGTTAATGATTTGGGTTAAGTGATCTGCAAATTCCAAGACAGCATTCTTCTATCTGAGTTTCTCATAGGTCCATTATACACAGGTTCTAAAAAGTCTCAATCTGGGTTTTATTGAGAAATTTAGATTTCATTAGTATTGAGCCTGTCATTACATGCATGAGCTTTCTGTGAAATTAGAGTAAAACTGTTTAAAAATGAATTAGAATTTCTAACCCTGGTGTAGGCTGTTCTTGAGGCTGTGAGAGAGGCTTTTGACATCTATCATGGTGCAAGATTTCTTCCATCATACTGACATTAGATTTAACTGCCAGATGCAGAGGATATTGAAAATAGATTGTGATTCAGAACTTAGAATGAATATAAATAAAGCATACTAAAGAATGTCCCCCAAACCCCAAAACTTCCCTTGTAAAAACCTGCAACAATTCTTAGTATTGCACTGTCTCCTTTGAAAGCAATATTTTGTCATCTTGAGGGAAAAAAATTAATACTTTCCCATCCTTATGGGACAACAATTATCTAGGAATGGTGCACTGCAGGAAATGGAGTCAAGCGTGTTGGGAACTACAGAGCTAGGCTGCACGGTCAGCAGAAATTCCCCCAGAAAATAGGCACTCAGAAAAATCTGCTTTCTTACTTATAGGTTTTCTCCTCTTCCTTTTTTTTATAGTGGACACTCTCAGACCAGGTTATTCTTTATGTTCTCATCTCCCTGCATAGTGCAAAGCCGTGGTGGGGCTCATTTTTCAGACATGGTGGGATGATGTTCAAGACTCAACACATAATCAACAGTGAGACCGGCGCCCTGGCCAACAGAGTGGAAATATTCACTTTGAAAAAGGATATCATAAACCAGAGTATGAGAATCACATTAAAGCACATGTCTGTAAAACACAACCTGTGCCCCTACAGCTGACATTTGACCTGTAATACTTGCATATGAGAAACTATTTTCTGCTGCCCAAATGTGTGTTTCAGAAATTGTTCTGAGGAGAATTGGTGAACTTTTTCATACAGGCTTAGAATTTCAGAAAGCCATGCTTCTCTCTGAGTTCATTTTCATTTACTCTCACCTGTAAAGCTTAAGAACTAGAACTTAGGTCTAAAAGGAGTGTAATAATATCTTCCCTGGGACATTTATCTTCACTCTAAGAGAGTTGGCTGTGTAATTGTCCTCCATTTTCAGGTGGTGCTGAAGTCGATCATATTAGACTTCTCTCTTTATCTTCCATTGTTTTCCATAGTTAATCTTTGTGCTCATCACTTAAAATATATTAAATATTGATCTACTGGAGAGGAAATTCATACCTTTTATTTTTGTCCTATTGCTGCTTTTTATTATCATTCAAAATGGAATTCTGTTACATATTAGATTAGATAGACTAAGTTAAATAACGGAGATCTCTTTTTTCCTATGGATCCTGAAGTCAAGTGTATGTCAAGTTTTAATCAAATTTGTAGACTATCTTGTCATATGTCACTTGTGTCATCATGGCATGACAGTAATAAAAATGGCTATGGAAACTGATGAATTTGAATTGAAGGTGCTTCCCCCTTAAATATACGGCCTTGAACAATTTGCCCTGTCTCAGTAATCTCTGATTTTTAGTGTGTCAGATGGGAGCAATAACCCCCACCTACTGCGGAGCACTTTTGAGAGCATCAGATAGATGTACTTGAGATTTAACTACGCACACACATAAGGTGCTGTGTTTTTATGTAAATGTAGACGTAAATATATTAAAAATGAAGATATGAATTTTGCTGCTCTCTGATGTTCCTAATGCTGCTCTGTAAGCAGGAAGGAGCGCACAAGTATAGATCTGTGGTGAGGTAGCTGATAACATGGGTGACCTGCCCAGCTGCCTTTAGCCTCACCACTGTGGGGCACAATAGCCCAGCTTCCCGCTGCCTGAGCACTGAGCACAGTGTGCCTAACAATAAGGCACTGTGCTCCAGAGATGCTGGAAAACTAATGTTCTCCCCCAGCACTTCTCAAGCAAAGATTAGAGAATTGGTGAATAAAGCCACTAGTTCCTTCGCCCCTTGGGCCTTGGGCGCAATGTTCTACATTGTCTCCTGGTTCCCTGGCAGCTGGAGGAAGCTCCAGTTGCCAGCAGTGGTAACTTGCTGAATAACCCATCTTTTATCTGCTGCCTTCCCTTCTCCGTGTCACATCTCCCCTACTGGTGTTTTCTGGGATCACTTCCCACTGGAACCCTTGTCCCACAAGCTGCTTCTGGGGGACCCAAACAAAGACAAGAGACTTCCACTGTCCCTCAAGGTCTGCAGGCTTAAACCCCTTCTATGCCATTCCGAGCCTTTCCGGACTTCTTTCCAGCCCCATGGATCTATTTCAGTTCCTCAGATACACTCAGCCTGATCCTCTCTCGGGCTCTTTGCTCGTGCTGTTTCCTGTTTGGGCCACATTCTACCCTTTATCACCTTCACAGCAGTTGATGTCTACTCATTGTTGTGATATCAGTTCAAAAATTTGTTTTTCAGGGAAGATTGACATTCCTGCCTAGACTGGTTTCTACTTTTATATACTTCTTATCCTTTAATCTTCATAGCATTTATTATAGTTTGTAATTATATACATGTGGGGATATTTCACTGTCTGTCTCCCCAAAAGGAATGTAGAACTCTAAAGAGGACAAGGATCATTTCAATTTCACTCACTAATTTTTCCTTAACTCCTGGCGTGCTTGTTGACTGTTTAGTGAATGAATGAGTGTTATAACCCATAAGTTCTGTGTGTGTGTGTGTGTGTGTAACTGTATTTATTTATTTATTTTTAGCATAACTTCTGCTTCCAGAAGTTTTGCTTAGCAACACTTCCCTTTAGAACAAAAGACTCCTGGGACTAAAATTCTCTTATATCCACCATGATAGAAGTGGATCTCTGTATGGTCAGAACTTTTTCCATGTTAAAGTAGACTGGCGAGGTTGTGTACAATGGAGATAAGGGTTATTAGAGCAGCTGTGAGGGGTAGGTGGCAGGCAGGTGAAAAGGAAGTGACCCAGATAGCTGTCGCCAGTGAAGGCTTGAGTCTTTGGGTCAGTTTACGGAGTGTCCTGGGGCTGGGGTCGAGCATTGGAAACCAAAACCCCCTTCATTTTGCTGAGCAGCTCCAGATGTTTTCCTTTAGGGATTCAGTTTTCCTGTATGACCCCCATCCCAGATTGCTCAGTGCACAGTTTAATCCGTGTATCAGAATTGTCTTATCTTAGAGTTTCCTTGGTTCATTGGACTCCTCCCGAGCGTGGTCCAATCTGTGGGTACAGATTATGTTTAATGTAAATTGTTATTTAAAACAAACAAAAGAATGGATACTAGAATGTTATGATATTCTGGTGGAATATCAGAATTCTAAATAAATTATTCAGCCTAAAATGTGAATCAAAATAAATAAATAATAAATAAATAAATAAATAAATAAATAAATAACGGTTTCAAGAATTTATACCAAATTCTCATGGGAGGTGGTATTTAAATACCCTTAGCATGGGAAACGTGTAAATTCCAGCAGTTTACCCTTCCAAGGCCCTGTGTAGGACTGCTCCTTGTGAACCATGCAATGGAGAGGCAGTGTCTCTCTCCCTCACTATATTTCTACATGTCAAATTTGTATGGGAAAAAAAAATCTACTCAACTATTGGGATAATACAATCAGCCTTCGCCAGCCCTTGCCCCAGAAGTCTCCAGATAACTGAAACAGAATAACAAAATTGTTTCCTATTTTTCTGTTTTGCTTGAACAATGACCTCATTCTCGACTATGTTTTGTGTGTGTTAACATAATCCGTGTGCTCTGGGCAGTTGTCTCTGATCAGCTGCATCAGTTAAGAGAATCGCTCCCCCAGCTTGGTCCTCAGAAATTCTGGGGAGGTTTGCAATGAGCCCATGGGGAAGGACTCAGATATACACATGAAATTATAATTATATCAATAGAGAGGATACCTGTTGGTTTTGTTTTTTTATTTTTTTCCTAGAGAGGAGGAACCTTAGGGGAACTGAACACCTGGTGAAATGGTTTGCTCAAATTCATTTAGCAATTTATTTTTTTCATTCCTGTAGGGGAATTAGCAGAGTGCTAAAGGTTTTAAAGAATTCAGATGAAAAGCCATCTGTTCCCTGGGCTTTGTTCAATCTCAATTTAAGGATGGCTTTGGAGATTTCCTATTCCCTAATTAATTCCTCTAGATGAGCTTGTGGGGTTGGCTCAATTTATTTTTTGAAAGATGGAAAAAAATGCTCCCATCAATTAGTCCTTTGTTAGGTTGTGACTGAGATGGAAATAGCTTTTTGCCAAATGGAGCGAGGAGCTGAGAGATGCCTGTGTTTGCAGTGGCCAGGTGTCCTTTGTCATTAGGCCTGGCTTTGATGTAAGTACCGTTCTCTGGGCCTTTCAGATAATTGGTGAGAAAGCCCTCCGCCTTGCAGGAATCTGAGTAATATTTAGCCTGAAGCACAAAGGCTGGGAAACCAAAGCATTGAATAGGAGTCATATTTTAAAGAGCATAATTGTTCTAACAGTTTTTTGTATTACCACATGTAATGCATTATAGTTGAAGGCTCCCTGAGTACTGTTTCTAGGACTGAGTTTTCTGTGTGGACAAGCACTAGGGGGCCAGCTTGAGAGCTGAAAGGGGAGAAGGGAAGGGAAGGGAAAGAGAAAGAGGGAAAGGGGAGAGAGAAAAAAGACAGATGAGAGAGAAGGGAGAGGGGAGAGCCTCACCGATATGTCGGTTCTGGGCTTGGCAGTGTGACAGTATAAAAGTGTAAAAATCTGCCTGCTTCAATTCTGCTTTCAGATTAGAACATCAAACCAATGCCTTGTGCAGAAATTTCCATCCAGAATGAGACACAAAAAATTTGAGGCTTTCAGCTCCAATGGAGATTAAATGAGTCCAGTCTAAGGCCATTCTGAATAGCACATTGAAAGAAATAGTTTTAAAGAAAAATGATGATCTGGGAGTGTTATTTTTAGAATATTAACTAATGGATTTTGTCCTCCAATGTCCCTATTTCCAAGATGTCTGAGTAATTTTGTACAAGACTGGGTAAGTCTGTACAAGACTCATGTCTGGCAGACTCAGATCATAAGTCGTTCCACTATGTAGGTTAAGCCTTGAGGTTTAGTGATGCGTGTAGGAAGGAGGATGTGACACAGGGGACGTACCAGCCAGGGCAGGATTGGGTAGGAAATCGCAGTCCTTCTGTCTGGGTACACTGTGGCAGGGAGAAGGGAACCGATAAGGAGGCAGAGCACCTGGTCAGATCCGTGCGCGATACCTTTAAACTTCCAGTCTCAAGTCATGCAGGGTGTTTTTCCTCAGATCAGTTAAAGGAAAGAAAGAAGGTACAGTTCCTCATTTCCTGTTTGGGATTTTGGGAAAACATTGGCTCTCAAGATATCCCAACAATGGAGAGATGCATTGTGGCTAAATCATCGGCAGTGTGGCCTAATTGGTGTGTGTGTGTGTAGACAAGCATGATATGGTGCCATCTGGAATTTCCCACTGGTCCCATAGTAGACCAGAAGTTGCTGCTGATGACAGCTGGAGAGAAAGGATATGATGGTATAGGCACAAAGACCTCTGTAGTTGAGGGTTTTGGGGTTGACTGCCTGGCTCAGATTGGGCAGGAGTCATGCCAGACACCTGGGAAGAGGGGGATATGGGTTGCCAGCAAGAGCCAAGGAGGACCTAACTCAACAGGAAAGGACATCATCCCCTGACTAAAACCCAGAGAGAGTAAGACCACATGGTCACAAAGAGTAAATATCATGGTGATGCCAGCCACACAAGCAGTGAAAAGGTAGATATAGGACCCATTGCCAGTAGTGGCGCATGGATCTCGAGACAACATCACAAGACCTTCCCCGCAACACACACACACACACCTCCTTGGTGTCACCATGGGACACCAGAGCTCCCCCATCATGGGGAGGAGAAGGGGAGGAGATGAAACACCAGGCTGAGTAGATAGGAGCAGCTGTAAAATTAAAGGGGAAAGTGATATTCCTTTATGTCATATTTAAGTTGATATTTGTATATAAGATTGTACAAAAATTAGACCGATACAGGAAAAAATCATATAAAATTCTACATTGTCTTTGCCCCTCTGTATATAGTATAAGGAAATTTATGACTCCATGCCACAGGACCATTTCAAATCTTAAAGAAGTTAAGATGGAGAAAGAAAAGTTATTTGGGAAGAGGATTTTTTTAACTGCAGAATGAATAATTTTTAAAACTTTGCTTGAAAACTTTTGTTTACCACACAGTCTCCTTAGGGTGAAATTCAGATTCTTCTGCATGCTTCTCCAGACGTTATAGGGCCTGTCCCCCGCTTGTCTCTTTGAACTGCATCACTTCCATCCGCGCTCTTCCTTTCCTGCTGGGTCCAGAGATTCAGAATATTTGTCCGTGTCTCTCCCATTGCGTGTTGCTCCACTGTTGCATGCGCTCTTCCCTTTACGTGGAACACTGTTCATTTCCTGCAGATAGAAGCCAGCCTCCCCAATCTCCCTCATCCCCACCTTCACCAGCAACCCCAGGGGCCCCTGGCCCCACAAACTTCTCCCTACTGCTAGAGACCAGGGCAAGGGTTTTTCCCCTTTTGGAACCACCGGCCCATTTGGCATCTAGTCACACCTATTGACTCCTTCTCACAATAGTGTTTTCAACGCATAAAGCAAAATATATAAGCAAGGGAGACCAGTTCTTTTGAAATATATCTATCAAAATATTAGAGGAAAGAACTTTGATACATGTGCTTCTTTATTAATGTTTTAAAGGACAAAATGTAGTGATGGGTCTAACAACCTCTGTCATTTTGAAGTAATGATAAGCATAAAGGACATTTTGAGATATTTTCAGTAATCGTAATGTGTTATGAAAATATCTATGATTCCTATTCTGTGATCACAGATTTTACTAATGCTACTGTGGTTTGTTGCCTACAGTCATCATGGAAGGAAATGCTAAATTTTCAGTTAGAGTTAATGAAAATAAAGGTGTGATATTTTTCCCAATCTAAGTTTATACCTTAAGTGAAGACCCCTTGATAGTTCCACCTGTTCTTCTTGACCTTGCTAGCCTGTGCTAAGCTCTTTCTCTGTCTCCATGGCATGCAGGACCATCCCTTTTATAGCACATATGACCCATGACCCTGGATTGGAACCATCTGTTTCAATCATCTAGGGACTGTCACTAGATTATAAGCTTTATGAAGTTAGGGCTATCTGCTTATCATTTCCCCATGCTCAGCAATGCTGACACCCAGCAGAGGGCTCCCCGTATATAACTGTAGCATTAAATTGAACTTTTTTAGATCTGATCATGTTTTTTTTTTTTTTTTTTTTTTTTTGTGAGGAGATCAGCCCTGTGCTAACATCCGCCAATCCTCCTCTTTTTTTGCCGAGGAGGACGGCCCTGGGCTAACATCCGTGCCCATCCTCCTCCACTTTATATGGGACGCCGCCACAGCATGGCTTGCCAAAGCAGTGCATTGGTGCGCGCCCGGGATCCGAACCAGCGAACCCCGGGCCGCCGCAGCGGAGCGCGCGCACCCAACCGCTTGCGCCACCGGGCCGGCCCCCTGATCATGTTTTTTAAAAGTATAAATAATCTTAGCCCTCAAATCCACACAGAATTGCATTTTTTATAGTTTTTGGACATTTAAATCATAGATTCTGCTTGTAAAAGCATATTAAATAAAATATCTTAGGCTGCCCTTAGGGGTTCATGTAAGTAATATAAATGATATCGATTTGTTGATGTATTTGTTATCAACTGGTTTATAACAACCCTCTGGATTACATTCACTAATTCTTTTGGCCACCATTAATCTGAAATGTTTATTTCTTGGTCTGACATTACTAAAGTGGATCCTTGGGTAAATGAACAAGGGCAAGGGGCAAGCAGCGCTCACACACCGGACTGCAGGAGCAGCGTGTTCACTGGGGAAACTCACCGCCCAGGATCAGTAGTAGATATACGTGTCTCCTGGTGCCCTCACTGAGTCTGGGGCAGTGACCTATGATTTGGCAGAACTTGACTTCCAACTTTGCAAGAGAGATTCTGACCTTAGGCTGTGGAGCTTTGATGCTAAATGATAGGCCCTGATGTGATCAGGGACAGGATATGATGGTGAAATGAATGGCAGAAACTTGGTGCCAGTCTTTTCCTGCCAACTCAGGTCTTGTGACTGGGGGTGGAGGGAGGCACAAGCCCCTGCCCTGGCATAATCAGGGAGCTGGATTCCAAGACCTGTAATTGCAGCTGGATTACATGGTGAGCAAGCAGCATGGTTGACAACATCCGTGTTCTCAGTTGGTAAAGCATGGACCCCTCCCCTGGCAAGACTGGGGGGGGGGGGAGACGGGTTGGGGTCCTAGCTTTCATATTACCCAGTATGGATTCGCTTAAACACTGACCATAGCGGGTTTTCCACAGAGCATTGTAGAAGGAAAGTTTCCTTTCTGAGAGGCCAGGTTGCGGGGGCAGTCTTAGACAAGTTACCCCCTATTTCCCAATTATTAGCTATTCTGCTCCTAAATTTCCTCACCTTAAAAATAACATCCTTTTCTATAACTGTTGCTAAGAGTAAGTGAAATAATGCATTTAAAACCATTGGCACAATTCTTGGCAGAAGATAAGAACTCACGTTTTATTATTATTATTATTTTTCTATGGTAGTTCATACAACATTGTTGAAGACTTGCTTACACTATTTAAGATAATAAGATTTTCTTCAAGCACCAACTAGACTATATTGTCTTCTCTTTTCTATCTCAGGGGACCAGCTTTCTGAGTGGTATATTTAGGTTCCGTATATATTATTACCCTGTTCTCTATTGGTTTCATACATTTGTTCTGATTCTTAACTGGATTGTAAAATTCATTTCTTATGCTTTGAATGTTCCCCATCCCCCTGGCTTCATACTTTGGTTGAGATCAGAGAGCAAAGAAGGTCAAAAAATATGGATGAATTAAGATAGTTATAAATCCTTTAAAATAGATTCCTTGAAGTAAAGCCAATGAGAAATTCTGCTGTCCACTTTGGTATGCCTCATTTGGTTTTTGAGATATGTTTTATATCTCATTTGGGTTTTAGCTTCTATGGCCACACCTAATTTATAACATTTTCACAAGTATCTTATTAAAGTTAAATATAAGTAGAGTGTAAGGTTTAATACTTCTCCAGAGATGTATTTAACTTGCAAAAGTCTAACAGATTCATGTCAGTAGCTTCCTTATATCTTCTTCAGAGCATCTAGAAAATGAAAGATGTGTTCAACTTCTCTTTCCCTTTACCTGTATGGAGGGATGCTGTCAATTCACATCAATAATGGGTCCAGAGACTTACTACCCAAGATGCCACTTCTGTCTCACCAGTCCCCTGTCCAAGAAGTGTCCACACGTCTGAGCATGGCATTTCTAGGCTGCTATACCCCAACCTACCCATGCAGATGTGGCTGTCACAACATCCAGCCCTTCGTTCAGCCAGCTGGTCTGGAAATGAATCTCTTTTGTAGCAGTTACTCTAAAGGAACTGGTTCAGCTAGTTGACAATTTACCAAATACTTTCCACATGCATAGCTGTTCGTGTCCTCTGTCCTCTATCTTCTAAATAAAACCAGTAATTCTTTAAGAGGTCTAATTCCTAAATCCTGATTCTGTCACTTATTAGCTTAATGGCTGTCAGAAAATTTGCAAATTACTTAATTTTCCTGCAGCTCAAAGTCCTCATCTCTAAATTTTGTATGAATACCTACCTCATTCCTCCTATCTGGAGATGAAATGAGAACAGGCATAAACATCCCCTAGCGCAGGTATTTAAAAAATCATACTCACATGTTCTACCCCAACCTCTTAGCCCTCTGTCCATGAAAATTCCTTATATCTTATGCAGTGAAAAATATACCGTTGTGATTGGAGAGAACACATGTTAGCTCTTCCTTTAAAACTGTTATCTTACTCCAGGCATTACCCTAGTCCTTGCTAATTAATAGTTTCCATAAAATCCTTAAATTTTCATATGCTTTTCTCTCTCTTTACTGTGCTCACTCTCTGTTGCTTAGGGATAGAGAAAGGTTTAGCAAACAAAATTGAAAATGAGAAAAGAAAGATGTGGAGGAGGAGACAGAGAGGGAGGAAGAGAAAGAGAACAAAAGTGAATGCAATATGGACATGATGGCAAATAGAAAGTGTGGGTGCATTTGTTAGTAGGTGTTAGAGATACAGGTGGGAGTAGACAGTGATAGGAGGGATAATTAAGGTGACCAACAGTCCCCGTTTGCTGAGATTAAGGGTTTTCTCGGGACATGAGACATTCAGTGCTAAGTATGACAAGTTGGTCACCTTAGGTGGAATGGAAATGTAGGGGGCCAACTTCAATAACAAGAAACTGAATCAGAAGACAATGAGCTGATTGTTTTGGAGAGTGGATTCACTGGTTGTTAAAACATTTCTTGATACTTATGGGAAAAATTATGGTAAATCCTTTAAGGATGGAAGCCAGAATCATTATCCGGGAAAGGAGACCTAACAATGAACGGTAGCTCTCCTGACTTGTGATCAAAGAATCAGTCTCACCTGAGTGTGAGGAGCAGCCTTGTGCTGGAGTGCCAGAATAACTGGGCTCATGTAAGGTACAGTTACATGAGGGGTTAATCTTAAGTCATTACTCCCTTTGTGAGTCAATCCTAGGGCCAACTTCAAACGTGGCAGACGTGTTTGATGAGGCCACGGGTGCTGTGCCTCCTGATTTCTGGTGCTGCTTATGGTAAGCAACGTAATTAGCAAATGTCTCTCCCATGACCATTGATTTAGACGTCTTTATTTACCCTGGTCATCGTCACCAGAACAGGCCTTGCCACAATCATTAGCTTGTTAATATAAAACTGTTATGGATAAAATGGGAAATGTCTCCAGAGAAGAATTTTGATGTTCCTGATTGTAAGGCACAGGGAAACAGTGGTATCTTATGCACCTGAAGTCAGGGTTTAAAAATTCTCAAATCTATTGGAGTGGGACAATTTTTAGCTCTGTTTACTTTTTCTGTGAATGTTATGGTAATTTTTAAAAGGATTTTCAAAGTATGTGATGATATCATCAAGCGTACAATCTAGAAAGCCTAACACTAAAATCCATAGAATGAACTTGAATTATCATTAGTGCTAAAGGCAGGCCTGCAGTCTGTTTGAACTGCTCTCATTTTTGACCTGTGGCAATACATATTTTGTTTTTCAATATTAAAAAGCTGATAAGATAGGGAAAATTCAGATCTTTTCTCTAAGTCACTGGCCTCATGACAAGCTATATTAGACATGCCCTTGTGGTGAGGGGATTAAAATATTACCAGCTTTGTTTTGAAACTGTGACACGGAGTGTGTTTTTGGAATCTTTCTGAGGTGGTTTGGGCCCTCGACTTGCCTGGTAACCACAGCTTCTGGACTAATCTGACTCACAGTTTGGGAATTTCCAAAGTGACTATTAACAGGGGCCTTGGTTTATATAATGCCATCTGTTCCAGTCTGCAGGTGAGCAAAGCATTTCTTTAATCAGTAGGTGGGGGAAATTTTTTACATTTCACCTCCGAACAGCATATTGGAGGGAATCTCTTAGACCAGAGCTTCTCCAACTGTACTGTGCACATGGATCATGGAATCTTCTGGAAACCTTGCTGAATAATGAAGTCTGGGGTGAGGCATTTCCAACCAGTGAAGCTGGTGCTACTAGTCCACAAACCACGCTGTGCATGGCAAGATCTTTGAGAAATATCGAGTGTTCTCATGCTCGAGGCAGGAGAATACCATGTGCTTTCAGGATACTCAGAATTTATGAGTCTGATTTGTCCTTGGGGACCAGTACAGCAGTGTCAAATAGAGTAAACGTCTTCAGCTGTAATAAACTTGCCGTAATTTATGTATTATGAAAACCCCTCTGGAGATCATTTTCTTCATGACGTTTACGGTTCTCTGTCGGAGTTTGGCTGTATCTCTTCTCTGTTGCTCAGTTTAATTAGAAGGTGTTGCGCATTTGATTTCAGCTATGTTTGCTGTCCCTGCTTACCACTACACAGAGGAATTGTTGATTCATGCCGTAGTGCAACACATGGGCTTTCTGATACTCTACCTGGGCATGAAGGGTAGGCACAAAACATTATGAGTCTCAGGTTAAATGAAACAGATGACTCTTATTCAAGGAAACTCATATTCAAAGGAATGAATATTTAAATGTGCGGTTATCACTATGAAGAGAAAGTAAGATAAAAATTAAAAGGTGGAAAGAGTGTATTCCAAGACAAGGCTACAGAGTTGATGATGGTGGCACCATTTCCCTTTCATTTCACCTGGCCTCATGAAGAGAGAGCCACAGGGAACTACAGCCCCTGATACCGGACACAGAGTCTTCAGGCGTAGAAACTGAGTTAGAATACTTCTAGATGAGAAGCCGAGGACTTCACCTGTAAAGGATTAGAATTTATACATATGAATCTCTTTATACTGTGCGGAGAGCGTGTGTTTCTGAAGAGCTGAGCGTAGACTGAACTTTGTCTAATTTCTTTAAAACATATGATCATTTTGAAAATCATTTCTCTTTTTTTCAATAATTTAGTTCACAGTTATTCCCAACAATTGAGACCCATCGAATATTACTAAATCTAAAGAAATCTCTTAATGTGAGCCTTCACCATCTCCTAATTCACTGTGGAGGTCAGTAGCAGCCTTTAAGATCTGAAAGGTTTTCCTCAGTATATAATTGAGGGGAAGGCTGCTTCCTAGCAAGGCTTATTGCTCCTTTTCTATGTGATTGCTAAACAGAGAACAAATGGACACTCACCAGAGCCTTCTGTTTGCACATAAAATAAAAGCCTTGCAGTTATGAGTGCTTTTGTGTTAACCAAAACAGAAATCCAAATGGAATAGAGAGCGCGGGGTTGGTTTAATTGTATATAGTTACGTGATAAACCCATGTGCCTGCCTCTTGAATATGCATTAATTTTATATCTTCTTCACACAAAGGTGATCAATTTCAGTTTTTAAGTTTTTGTCATCCACTCACCAGCCATTTTTCCCTTTTCCATGTCTCCAACTTCTAGCTGAACAACAGAAGAGTTGAATCATAAAAGAAAAGTCCAAAAAAACTTTTATTTGTTTGAAGGAAATTCTTTCCATGTGTCCCTGCTCCGTCCTTTGCTAATTTGGGTCATGTGCTTTGCTTTAGTCATCTGTCCCAGGCAGAGAATGGCCAGGCTCCTCCTCCCCTCACCACAGAGAGGTCTGGAGGTCTACAAGCGGTAACTGAAGACTGCTGGACTCACCACATCCTACAAAAAATGTAATAGTTGCTTTAGGCTGAGCGGTTCCACTGGAATTTGAGGCTAAGAACACAAAGTAAGCCAAAAACTAAAAGGTCTGCAAGGCAGGACGTGAGTTGATTGAAGGAGAGAAGGAAAGAGAGGAGGGAAGAACAGGAAAGAACCAATACCAGGAGTATAGAGGATGAGCCAGGAGGAAGCGTGAGAGCTTTCTGTTTGAATAACAGAGGACCCTGTGTTCTCCTGCACGCCTGGAGAAAGAGAAGGTAACTTCATGTTAGGGATGGAAGGCAAGCTATCAGTGCAGACTGCTGCTCCTGAAGATAAAATTACATGCATGTTAGGAAAACAGAAGGACTGACCTCCAAGAATTCAGAATTCATTTAGATTTGTACCTAACTTGTACATGACGTGTTCCTTTAAAGTTTGGGGGAAATAAACGGTTCCCCTGTAATTCTCTACTTTGGCTTTAAGAAAACTAGAAAACGTTTTTGGAAGCCATGCTTACCTCCCCTCAATGATTTATCCTTCTAGACCTTGTGAAACATTTATTGTCTGTGCTACTCATTTTGGCAGTTATTCAGAATGCATGGTGATGTACATCATTTGTACTGTTTTCTGGTACTGTTTCTTAGTCCTTGCATTCTTATTTGCATTTTGTTCTACCTTATTTATTTTGGTTTTTTCTGCCTCTAGGAGAGTTTGTTTTAAAACATGGCTATACATTCTTGTACATGCTTCTCATTTGGAAGTGGGCTACATGCCCCCTTCCATTGAATCTAGGTGGGCTGTGACTGATTCAATCCTTAGTGTACAGCAGCAGTGATGCTGTACTACCAAAAACAGACGGCTGTAAAACCACAACTCACTTCCAATGGTGGCTCATGAAAGACTCAGCCTTGTTAGCGGGTCAGATTCACTTGGATCCCTGAGACACCATGTAAGAAATTTGACTACCCTGAAACCACAGTGCTGTAGAAGCCACATGTAGATACTCCAGTTGACAGTCCATGCTGAGTTTGTTGTTTAGCTGTTCCAAAGCAGGCAGATATGTGCATGAAGATGCTATATTGGAAGGGTGTCTTCTAGCTCCAGCCTTCCGAGTCATCCTAGCTGAGGCTCCATATATCACAGAGCAGAGACCAGCCATAGCTGCCACACCTATCTGTGAGCATAATGCAATGGTTGTGGTTTTATAGCACTGTATATTTGGGTAGTTTGTTACACAGCAATAAATATGTAACATGCAAGAGAAGAACTCCTAAAAGCTACATTTCCCATTCGCTTGAAGGTAGTTTCACCCGATAGGATGCATTAGTGGCAGATTGGAGGGCGAGAGTAGGGGACAAACCAAGGTATATCTCTCTCTCCCTCTCTCTGTGCATCATGCAGTGTCTTGTGTGACTGTGTGTCTTTTATGGTCCAAGCTTCTGCCATGCAGCCCTTGAAATGGTTTCAGAAAGTACCTGGAGGTGCCAGCTCCTGGTATCTAGGAACAATCTCCTCCCTATGACCCTATGATCGTAGTGATGGTAGTGGCTTTCTGCTATTTATCATCTCTGGTTTGCCCTAGATTAACCTTTCAGCTCTTCCTTTGAACTAGTTCCCAATGTTAAAATTCTTCTGTTAGACTATCTGTTTTCTTGACTGGGCCCTGGTTGATATAGGCTGTACTTCATCTTTCTTTATATGCTTAACTGAGCACAGGAAATATGCAGTGGATAATAGTTGACTGATTAAACACAGGCTAGTCTGCAGAAAAGTCGTCTTGCTTGATGAGGTAGGAATGGAGATTCCTTTATAGCATCAGATTGACCCTTTGTAATCCTTCCAAAAGTCTACCATCTCACAATATTAGCTAGAACTTGAACTTGGGTGTGAGTTTATGGGAAATCCCATGCAACCCGTCAGTTCCTTTGCACATAATAGGAATAGGTTGCCAAAAGTTTTAATGAGTCTGTTTTTTATTTCCAAGAAAGTTATTTGAACCACTGTTATCTAAAGGATGTTTTCAGCTTAACTTTTGATTTTTTGAGGGCAAGAAAATAGAAAATGTATTAGAAGCTGGTGCACAGCAGAAGGTCTGTAACTGCTCTGCTTGAGCTCTAGGACTTGTCTCATTGGTATCTTTGTATATAAAAAAGCTTAGACATTATAAGAAGAAAATTTATCCACATATCTATATCTATATCACAGAAAATTGGTTTAAGACAGATATGGCATCCAAGCAAAGCTGTATTCCTTTTAACCTCAGCATGTTAGCTAATACAGGAAGGCAGGTTGAATGACCCATTCTGGTAGCACAGATTCAAGAGCAAATGTCCATTATTGAGTTTGCTGTTGCGGGATGTAGCCGTGGCTCTGTAAGAGATGCTGTGTAATCATGCCTGAATGACTTAATCCTTTTGGTCCATGGAGTCCATATGTATAAAATGAAAGAGTTGGACTCACCCCTCAGATCACTCCAGCTTGAACATTCTGAGTCATTCTCTCTAAATTTCTGATTTCATGCTCCTTCCTGGGCTTCTCTCTCTTTTTTTTTTGGCCATCATGAAATCATTGCTTCCTAATGCAAATGAAGGTCTGAGACGCGGCGATACAGGATGCTGAATTCCATGTAGCTTTATAATAGCTGCGTCTTGCCATCATTTGCACTTTACCTTGATGCTACAGTACATGATGGAGTAGAGCAACCCCAGGAGGGGACCCATCTCTACCTGTCTCAATTCAGGTTGGGACTGGAGCCCCATTTAAGATATAGACCACAGTCAGTCCTTCTCATGGATTAACCAACATATACAACACTGATTTTAAAGAACATGATGTGCTTAAGGACTTTTTCATTGAAATTCATTGACGATTTTAGAGGATGGGAAAAAGACAATATGAATGAGAGCCACAAGACCAGCTCATTTGTGTAGGTTAATGTGTGAACTGAATTGATTTCTCCCAGCTGATTCATAAGACTAACAAGTCAAGACTAATTCCTCCCATTGACCACCAGGATGCCCATGAAAAAAAAAGAATCAAATGATCTTTGGCAATTTTCCTGCATTTCTGTAAACTAACAGTTTTCACAGTGGCCCAAATGCCTTGGGTTTTGTAGAGCATTGAAGACTCAAGTTAATACTGGTGGGTTTGTCAGTTTGTCATTGCTTGATTCTGAAAGTAAGTGCTCTACAGTAGTAATTTCCAGATTTCAGACTTCAGGGGTCATAAATGATGGTTTGGAGGCTTTTTTAGGTTTGTGGATGTGTCATCATTGAATCAAGAAGACCAGCTCAGGAGTTAAACTGAATTGATTTAAGCCCTAATTTCTCCACACAGCCATGGCATAAGTTGTTTAACACTCTCTGATCATCATTTTGTTTTTCATTCTAGAGTTTTGGGTAAGTATTATATAAGGAAAGGCATACAATGCATCTAGCACAACCTTAGCTCATGGAAGACATTTGATATTTCTTCTTGCTTTCTTGCTCCTATTACCAAGATACTAAAAAATCTCTGGTATATATTTTCTCTGGGTTAAAATATACAGTAAGGAATATTCCTTCCAAAAATTAGAGTAATATTGGGAGGAAGAGAGGGCAATTGAATGTGATGTTACCACTCAATTCATACCAAAGGGTTACCATTGGGTGAAGTTTATTTTGGCAGTAGAATTTTGAAAGTTCACTTTATTTTATTTGTTTATTTTTAAATTTATTTAAATAAACCAATTGTAATTTTTTTCCAGCAGTATGGCCAGGTACATGATCAGACTTGAACTTGAGATTCCCAGAAGAGAAACACGTTGGTGTCTTTGAAAACTGATTTTTTTCTATCTAAAAAATTTCTTATTTCTTGATATTTTTTCATTTTTTGTTTTTGTTTTTGTGAGGAAGATCATCCCTAAGTTAACATCCATGCCAATCTTCCTCTTTTTTTGCTGAGGAAGACTGTCCCTGGGCTAACATCCATGCCCATCTTCCTCCACTTTATATGGGACGCCGCCACAGCATGGCCTGGCAAGCGGTGCATCCATGTGCGCCTGGGATCTGAACCCTGGGCCGCCAGCAGCAGAGCACGTGCACTTAACCGCTATGCCACGGGGCTGGCCCCCTGATATTTTTTTCTTAAATAAGAATTGTAGTAGGTACTCTTTTATGATGGTGTGTGCTAAAGGTACTATATGAGAGCAGTGACATGTCACACTAATATTTTCTTCTTTCTTTTTAATACCTACGCACATTTTTCTCAAACTATTGTTTGTATAGATTGTATGCAATTTTTTCTCCTGTGCTACCTAAAATACTGTAATACTTGTTACAGCTAACACTGGCAGGGGCTAAACATCTGAGCTAACTAAAGGTTTCTGTCAGAATACATTTTCAAATCTGGGTAAAGGCCTCTTGGTGGTAGATATATCAGTGGGAAGAGCTTTAGTCCCAGCTGAACTTAGGGCTCTGAGACAAAGCTTTGAAAGACTATAAAGCAAGTCTCCATGTCTGGAAACAGCTTTGTAGCAACTCTCGTAGGTACACAAATTAATGGATTGTGTAGCAACAGATCATGTTGTAAAATGATACCTTTTTACAGATAAGAGCTTAAAGGCCTATTATGTGTCAATAACATAGTTTTTTAATGATAACTGACTGTGTTCAAATCCATCATTTGCCATTTACCAGCCAAGGAACCCTAAGAAAGTTACTGAACCTCTCTGAACCACAATTTTCAATCAAAGAATAAGGGCATTGCCCAAAGTCAGATGATGTAGTTATGATGTCTATTTTATAATGCTGAAACTGAGATTGTGTTTTGAAATTTCTCCTACCTTTGTACCCTCCGCATCTTGACACCCAAGCTGACACAGATGCATCCCAATATAATGCATACTGGGTGGCGATCACAGTATTTCCTCACGATTTTTCCTTACCTCCCACCCTGTGTGTGGTTGGTACTTCCCCACTCCATTGTCTTGGGGCCACATGAGTTACTGTGATCAATGGAATGTGGGCTGGAGTGTCAATTCTGAATGGAGGCTATATACTAAATAATACCATATCTACCTGAGAGTTCAAGCCAGATGGGGTGATAACAAGGGCATACCCAAATCTAGATACAGTGTTTTCATCAGTTAAAGATAAAGGTTGGTATAACTTCAAGCCTGGTGTTACTATGCATAAATGTTATCTTTTTTGAAAGTACAAAATGCTGTTGCACATTTTTGGCAATAAGAAAATTATCCTGAGGTAAAGCTTCTGCACAGTGTCCGCTTAAGAAACCCTTAATCTAGTGTTCAGTGATTTTTGGTGAAATAAGAGAATCAATGATTATATCTCCCCCGACAAGTGTGAGCTGCTGCTCCAATGGCTTGTGGTCCACAAACTGACCAGACATGTGCTCTTCAAATTAAAGTTGCATCTAGCCAGTGACAATTCTGAATTTACGTTCATGCAATAAAAACAAAACCAAAGCTAACTATGTAAGGTGTTGGATATGTTAATTAGCTTGATTGTGGTGATCATTTCACACTGTATACGTATATCAAAACATCACGGGGCCAGCGCCATGGCTTAGCGGTTAAGTGCGCGTGCTCCGCTGCTGGCGGCCCTGGTTCGGATCCCGGGCGCGCACCGACACACTGCTTCTCCGGCCATGCTGAGGCCATGTCCCACATGCAGCAACTAGAAGGATGTGCAGCTATGGCGTACGACTATCTACTGAGGCTTTGGGGGAAAAAAAAATAAATAAATAAAATTATAATTAAAAAAAAATCACGTTGTACACCTCAAATATATACAATTTTAATTTGTCAATTATACCTCAATAAAGCTGAAAAAAAACTTATTAGATGAGTGAGTACTTTTGTGTTTAATTCTAAACGTTTAGAAAATACAGAAAACCACAGCAAATAGTGAAACAAACACACATACATACTACCCAAATTTAACAAATGTTAATATTTACTCACTTTAATGTTGTTTAAATAAAAGAATTAGGGCATTAAAGATAAAGTTTCCACTTTTCCCTCTTCGGCCCCTTTCTCAGAGGCAACCATTATCTGAATTTGGTGTGCATCTTTCCAGTCCATGCTTTTATATTTTTTCGAGATAGATTCATAATTTATTCATAAATACATGACATTAATTTTCCTTTTTGATTTTATATACATTCTATCATACTGTATGTATCATTTTGTGACTAAGTTTTTCAATGAGCATTATGTTTTTGAGATTTCTTCAAGTTGATGCATATTATCATAATATGTATGTATATGCTTAAATAAGTATATATATCTCATTTAAGTGTTGCCTAATATTGTATGATTTAATTTTAGCACAACATCTTTATCCATTCCTCTTTTAATGGGCATTTGTTTTCAATTGTTTACTGCTACATAGACTGTCACAATGAACACCCTTGTTGTACTATCCTAAGAGTAAAACATGATATGTGATACTAATGTCGTTTTATCACTTTTGAAATTTTGTGAAATCCAATGAATTTTTCTTCCTTATAGTTATACTGAAAAGTATCTCACCTCTTTTATTTTTTCCAACTTTATTGAGATATAATTGACATATAACGTTGTGTAAATTTAAGGGGTATAGCATGTTGATTTGATATACGTATAGTATATATTGTGAAATGATTACTACATAAGGTTAGTTAATACATCCATTGCCTCATATAGTTATCTTTTTTGTGTGTGTGGTGAGAACATTTAAGATCTTCTGTCCTAGCAACTTTCAAGTATACAATACAGTGTCAGTAACTATAGTCACCATGTTCTACGTTAGAGCCGCAGAACTTATTCATTTTATAACTGAAAGTTTGTACACTTTGACCAATGTCTCCCCATTTCCCCCACCCCTTAGCTCCTGGAGACTACTAATCTACTGTCTGTTTCTTTGAGTTCAGCTTTTTTGGATTCCATATATAAATCTTACCTCTTTTAGAAACAAAAACACAATACAATACAAAATAGGAAAATGATGTCTCTGAATGAACCAACCGGGAAGAAGATTGAAGGACATTAGCATTCGAAGGAATAAAAGACTTGGTGAGGACATTCCACAGTGTGCTTCTGAATCCAAAATGTGATATGTCTGTGGGTGAGAGATGGATGGTGGTAAAGGATATTTTCATGTAAGCGTTTTAAATATTTCACACCAACTCAATATAACTACCTCAACAGTTTATGTTTTCCTAATAATTCTACTTTAAAAATAATTCTACTTTAGTTTATTACCTAAAGAAACTGAAAATATCTATTATCTGGACATATCTTTTCATTAATTTAAAGTGTAAAAAGTTACATAAAACTTACACAAGAAGATACAGAATTCTCAGTTAAAAACATCATGTAATGGGGTGATATTTTAAGTGGGTGGGTAGATGACTTTTATTTATGTCTGCAAACTAGAACAGGAAATGCTATACAGTAAGTTGATAGTTATATAATCTTAGAGCCCACATCAACTAAGTTTTTTGGTTAAAATTGCAATAACTGCCTTCGTGGTCAAGGAAGCAGAGAAACGCTTCATGTTTTTCTTTGATGGAAAAAAAATACATGCTTTTTTCCTCTACAGTCTTCAGAAATTATTTTACCATGATTCCTATAAGAATA
Source organism: Ceratotherium simum simum (assembly GCF_057802395.1). Taxonomy (NCBI): domain Eukaryota; kingdom Metazoa; phylum Chordata; class Mammalia; order Perissodactyla; family Rhinocerotidae; genus Ceratotherium; species Ceratotherium simum. Next base: position 35,013,071 of record NC_141920.1, on the reverse strand, counting down.
AACCTCCATTATCATTATTGGAGTTTTCCAATTTTAAGGCTCATCTTAAAATAGATTGTTTTTCAAGGGAGAGAAAAGGACAGAAAAGAAAAGATCATTCTGTACATTTGTAAAAGGAGAATCTACCTGAATGAGTCTTTTTTTTTTTTTAACAGCATTATATAGGACTTATTACATGCTGAGCACTGTTTTGAGCACTATACAAACATAATGTCATTCCATCCCTATCTCTATAGCATCCTCATTTAAACCATAAGCAAACGGAAGCACAGAGAGGTAAAATAACTTGCTTAGGGTCACACAGCTAGAAGTGGCAGAGCTGAGATTTGAACCCAAGCAGCCCACATTCTCCACGCCTATGCTGGTTAATGACATCCCTGAACAGCTATGGGGATCAGAATTCTCATAAAAGTTGAGCAACTCAGATGGCACATTGGTGAAGTTGTGCCAGATGTGAAGAGAAAGTTGGACAACTTCTCTGACATGTAATTTCTGTAAATAAGAAAACGTAGAACAAGAGGAAATGTTTAAAATCCCATAAGAATCATTTTGCTTGAATCCAAGTCAGCATTTCCTAGAAGTTAGGGTCATTATTAAGGATGGGACAACTTATTTCTATTGGATGTGATCACTCCTGGAGGCAGAAGTGGATCAGATGCTTCCTTAGTATTAATGCTAACCTTCGGGTTTTTTAATCGATGCCATCTCGGTGTGATTAGGTTTGAGCCTGGATCCTGCTTCCTTTCTCTAATATTTTGCATCTGCTTAGACTGTTGGACCAGAAATATTACTCTAAGTATTTCACATAAATGATGCTTTTATTCTAATGAAATGTTTATATATTTTTTTAAAAGAACTAAACTTTGATTTTCTTTCCCTAAACTTTGCATTCCCTGAACTAAACTCCCTTAGACTCCCCAAGACTTACTCCTTTGAATTAATATTTTTTTCTATTTCTCTTAAATATCTTTATTCTCATGAAATTATATATACACACATATACATATATGAATTATAAGCATATTCTATACACACACACACACACATAGAGGGAGTGAGACACAGAGAGAACACGTGTGAATGATTTGTTGATGGGCTGCTTTTCTCCATGTGACATAGTTCCTGACAGAATAATGTGGTTCTCAAGATCCAACTGCATTTGTGGCTCTGTCTGTACATTGTAAAATAGTTGAACTGCAGTTGGTGGCAGTAGTTCTCTCTGCCTTTGTAATAATACGTTTGGGCTGTATCACATCTGGCAAAAATGCAAGCTGCTGGCTGGTGACCAAGTGTTTTTTGAGGTACGAGGAGGCAGTTTGCCAACGACACATCTCTACTAGTTGATCAAAATAAAAAGAAAACTTAAATAACTTACATAATTCTGGGCTTTTAAAAAGGGGTTAAATATTTCCGCCCAATATTGTAAACATTTATTAATTAAATGAGTGGAGATTGTTAGGTAAGGTTAATTTTAAGGGGTAATTTTCACGGTATTTTTTCCCCCTAAACCCTTCAAACCAAACAGGGTATTTATTTTCTAGAACTTATTTTAATGGTTGCTTATTTTGTTAAATTTTATTTAAAAGTGTCCTTTTACTGGGTAGTAGATGAATATACTCTGTGTGATTTCAATTCTTTCAAATGTATTGAGACTTGTCTCTGACCCAGCATATGGTTTGTCTTCATTAATGTTGCTTTTACACTTGAAAAAAGTTGTTGGGTGAAGTGTTCTTTAAATGTTAATCCAGTTACACTCGTTGCAAATGTTGTTCATATCTGCAGTAGTCTTATTATTTTCTGTATACTCTTTTCTGACAGTCACTAATATTTGTAGATTAGTTTTATTTTCCTGTTAGTTCTGTCAATTCTTGCTTCATGCATTTGAAGCTCTGTAATTGGGTGCATGAATTTGGGTCCTGCCTTATTTTAGCTTTATGAGTAAGTTTCATATTCCATTTTATCTCCGCTATTGGCTCATCTGCTATACATCTTTGCTCTATTTTTAAGTAATGGTTTTCTAGGGTATACCATACGCATCCTTATTTACAGTCTACCTTCAAATAACATTATACCACTTCAAGTGTAATCTAAGAACTTTACAAATTATATACTTCCATTTCTTCTCTCCTGTTCCTTGTGTGCTTGACATACATTTTATTTCTACCACAATGGATTGTCATTGTTTTTCTTTAAACCAGTGGTCAGCATTTTTTTTTTTTCCTAAAGGACTAGATAGTAAATATTTTAGGCTGTACAGGCCATAATGTCTCTATCAAAACTACTGAATTGTGCCACTGTGGTATGAAAGCAGTCATAGATAATACATAGCAAATGAGTGCAGCTGTGTTCCAATAGAACTTTACTTACAAAAAGAGGCAGGAGCTCATATTAGCCTATGGGCCATAGTTTGCTGACCCCTGCTTTAAACAATCGATTCTCTCTTAGTGACATTAAAACCAAAAGAAAAAACATATTTACCATTTTTTGGCTCTCTTCATTTCTTTGAGTGAATTTGACTTTCTGTCTGATATAATTTTCCTTCTGCCTGAGGAATTTCCTTTAACAATTCTTATCATGCAGTTTTGCTGCAAAACAAACAAACAAAAAACCCCAAACACAAACAAACATAAACTTCTCAGCATTTATATGATGAAAACAACTTTATCTTATTTTCATTTTAAAAAGAAACTTCAGGACATAAAGATACTTTTGTGTAGTAAAAAAGATTTTTTTTGTTGTTTAATATTTCAAAGATTAATTTGTTTTCTGGCCTCCATTGTTTCTGAATTTCTGGGGAAATTCTAATCTTTGTTTTCCTATAAGTAATGTGCCTTCCGTCCTCACGCATTCCTCCTACCCGCTGCCTGCTTTTGAGATTTCCTCTTCCTCATTGGTTTTCAAAAACTTCCTTATGATGTTCCTTGGTGTAGTTTATCTTGTTAGTTTTATTGTGCTTCTTGGATTTGTGAGTTTATACTTTTTATCAAATTTAGAAAATTGTCAGCTACTTTTTATTTCTGCCTGTCCACTCTCTCTTCTTTGAAGACTCTATGGTAGGCTGAGTGAACAGCCTCCTAAAGATGTCCATGCCCGAACTCCTGGAACCTGGCATATGTTACCTTACATGGTAAAAGGTAACATTTTGCCTCACATCTGCAGATGTGATTAGGTTAAGAATTTTAAGATGGGAAAATGACTGGATTATCTGGATAGGTCCAGTATAATAACAAGGATTCCTATGAAAAGGAGAAAGGAGGGTCAGAGTGAGAAAGTGATGTGATAATGGAAGCAGAATTTAGAGTGATATGCTTTGAAAAGAGAAGATTGGACACAAACCAAGGAATGCAAGTGGCCTCCAGAAGCTGGATAAAGCAAGGAAATGGATTCTTCTCTAGAAGAATTCCTTTTCTCCAAAAAGGAATGCAACTCTGTCTATACCTGGATTTTAGCACATAAGACCCATTTCTGACTTCTGACCTCTAAAACTCTAAGATAATTTTTTTAAGCCACTAAGTTTAATTTTTTACAGCAGCAATAGGAAACTAATACAGCCTCCAATTATACATACGTTAGACTACTTGATGTTGTCTCACAGGTTACTGAGGCTCTGTTCATTGTTTTTCAGTCTTTTTTACTCTGTTTTATGTTAGATGACTTCTATGGCTATGTCTTAAAGTTCACTTTTCTTTTGTAGTGTCTAATCTTCTGTTAAACGCATCTCATGATTTAAAAAAATATGGTAATTTTTATCTTTAGAAGTTCCATTTGGTTTGTTTTTGTGTCTTCTGTTTCTTTCAGTGTGATATTCATGTTTTTCTTTAAGTCTTTGAGCTTATTTATAATAGCTCTTTTAAAAGCCTTGTTTCTTAGTACTATCATCTTTATTTCTACTATGTCTCTTGACATATTTTTCTTCTGGTTATATGTTATAGTTTCCTGTTTCTATATATGTCTCATCATTTTTGATTAGATAATAGACATTGTGAATATAATGTCTTTGAGTCTGGATTTTGTTGTTTACCTTAAAAAATGTTGAACTTTGTTTTGGCAGGCAGTTAATAACTTGCAGTCAGTTCAATCCTTTTCATGCTTGTTTTTAAGATTTGTTAGGGCATGTCTATACTATCATTTATCATAGTGCTGCTTTAGCTTTACTACCAAGGTTAACTCTTCTAGACTCTCTACTGAATGTTCCATGTATTCATTGAGGTCGTGCACTCCTGCTGGATAGAACTTAAATATCTTCTAGCCCTGTCTACACTCATGGCATTGTTCAAGTTAAATCTTCCCCAGAATTCTTTGCCCAGCATCAGGAAATTTCACCCTATTCATATGGGTCTTGGTATTTTATAACAGACTAAAAAAGACCCTATATATTGATTTCTGGGATCAGCTGGGTGCAGCTCCGTCACCTGTAGTATTCTGCTCTACGAAATCAAGCTGCCTCCAACTCCCCAAATCTGATCTCTGTCTTCTGATCACAGTGGGACCTTCTAGCTCTGATTGGGCTCTCCCTCCCTGTGCCACAGTGTATGGCATGCCTCTAGGCAAAAAGCTGGTGGATTGTAGAGATCATCTCATTTGTTTTACCTTTTGTCTTACATCACAGTCTTGCACTGCTGTTGTTCATTGTCCAAAATCACTCTTTCATATATGTTGTCCAATATTCTAGTTGTTTCTACCTGGAGGACAAGTTTAGTTCCAGTTACTCTAAAATGCAAGGTGAAAAGTCTCTGTATTCTAACTGGTGGTTTTTATATTAGGTTCTTCACAGAATGATTTGGATTAACCAAGACTGATTTGCAAGTTGTGTCATAATTAGTTAATTTCTTAATGCTTGTATTTTCCATGTCAATGTGAATTTTATAAGAATGTTTACATCTGTACAATAAGATATTAAGTTGTTTTGTTTTGGTGAATAATTTCTATTTGTGGCCCAAGAATTATCGCCAAATCCATTTGGAAATTTGCAACTCAAACACGTGAAAATGAAAAATGAAAATATATTATTTTTTATGCTGTGCTTCAACAAGGGGTTCATCCTTGGTGCAAGGGAAATATCTTTAAAGAAGGGAGAAGAATAAGTATTTTGGCAATGTTATACATAAATTTATTTTTAAAAAATATAATTTTTCCAAAGACAAGTTAATTCTTCCCTAACTTCTTCCCTTCCTGGTAAAAAATAGTTTAAACATAACATTCCTATCCCACTGTGCCATGTAAATAAGTTTTCTTTGAGGCCCATATTGGCTCTGTATGAGTGTCACATACTTATTTTTCTATTCACTGAATGCTTTGTTCCTTAATCTGGGTCCCAGTGTTCTTCATGACCTATAAAATTGTCTTTTCCAGCCTCTTGGCAGCAGCATATTGCAGCTTTGCTGATGTTTCATGTGGCCTACCTCTTGCCTTGGCTAAGCTCAGATCATATGTCCATCATCGGAAGTATACAAAATGTGGTCTAACCACGAAAGAGACTTCCAAGACAAAATCATAAATAGAGATGCTTTAGTTTAGAATGCCAAAATATCTGTACCATCTGTGAATACAGAATTTGACAAAGAAAAATAAGTGGGAAATCTGTGGTTTTCCTTTTGAACTTCCATATTAAAATGGACCCAATGTTGAGGTTATTTAACCACAAAATATATTTTAAAAAATACTGTTAATTATAGTTATGCTGGCTTTCCATATACTATTTTATTCTGTGATTGTAGCATAAACACTTCTGTAATTTTGTTTTCTAAACAATAACTAATACAGATTCTTAAAATATCTTCTGAGCAAAGAGTAGTAATAATAGTAGTTATGAGTATGATGATCATTTACTGTGCATGTCTTTTATATATTATCTTAGTTAGTGGTGAGAATATCAGGGTCTTAACAATATAATTAATAGTTCATTCCATTAGTGTTAAATATAAATTATCCAAAATTAATAGCTTTTTTAAAAATGATGGCTTGAAGAATTACATATTGATTGGATTTAGTAGAGAAGTACTTGAAATAATCTGGGGCAAGAAGAGGGAGGACTTGTAGAAGGAATAATTTCTACTTAGTCATTTCACCATAGCTATTCAGATCTGACATGGGGACATGGTTAGAGAGCTTGGAAATTCTTGAACTCTTAGCTTCAGGTATTTTACATATTATTTAAAGTTAAAATATATTGTAAGTTAAAATAAACAAGTGAGATGGTGATAAGACATTTAAAAATGTATAGTGTAATGCACCTAAAAGCATGTTATATTGCATGAGCAACTCCTTGTAATGGAGAAAATTGTAAATAAACTGCCATTTGGGAAATAAAATATCTCCTGGTAGAATTTTTCCTCTAAATTAAAATAGTTTGGCCGATGCATTGCACTTCATTCATATTTAACTATTTCCCTAGATAAAAATATAGACAGTACAAAATGATATAAAATGAAAAATATTCTTTCTCTAGTTAATGATACTTGCTATAACAAACAATTCTCACATTACAATGGTTATTACCATAAATAGTATTTCTTTCTCACATCATAGTCTGATGTGGAACATGTAGCTCTTCTGGGTGGCCTCTCTCCAAGTGCTAACTCAGAACTCTGCGCTTTCATCTTGTGTCTCTGCTCTCTCCCAGGCTTCCTTAGAATTCTATGCAGGGATCTTTATAACAGCCCTACAGAGATGATGTTACCATTACCAATTCACAGAGGAATAGACTTATAAACATCAAGCTTTTACTTGGGATTGACATCAGCAAGATGCTGAATAAACTGTCACTAACTAATCTCTCCTCTCTCAACAGCAACAATTTGACATCCATTCATGGAGAAAAGTGGCCTTCGTGGGAACTGTGGGATCCAATGCCATGTGCCAAGGGACCTGGGAGAAGGCTCATACACCTGTGCATTGCATAATAGGCATACAGACCTCGATACCATCTGTGGACGCTGCAGTGGCCCATGAACCAGATCCAGTCCCTCTCAGCAATGGTCTGGAAGCCCCTGGAGAACACTGTCTCAGACAATCACCCATGGAGGAGGGAGCCTTTGTGGAAGTCCAGGTTTCCAGCAGAGAAGTTTCAGCACACCATTGGAGTAAAAAAAAATAATTGTATGCATTAGAGAGGGTAAGAGGAACAGTTTGATGTCACCCACATCACACCTCCCTGAAGGTTGCACTGCTCAAGGCCAAAAGAGACCTTCTTGGCTCATGATGTCTCCCAGTGGGGAAAGTGAGAGCTTGTGACTGAGTGCCCAGCTTCCCCAGGTATGTGAGACACTGCCAAAGCTCGTTTCTCTCTTGTTCAGTCCCCAGTACTGAATAGTGAGCTGCAGACTGAGGGGTGGAAGAGAGAGGACTCTTGGAGGGCATTAAAGGGACATGGATCCTACTAACCAGGTCACAGGCTCCATCAAGAAGCTCTCTGACAAGCCACTGGGGACACTTTGCCCATGGGTCCCCCACCCCTCAGAACATCACATGCCTCACTGACATACTGCCCCCAACTTGTGGTGGCTCCCTATGCGTGCTCCCAGTGGTAGCAAGAGTGAACTTCGGCAGATGGCTACTGAGCATGTGCAGAAAGTGGGCCCAAATCTGCAGGACAGGGAGAGACCACAAACTTGAGCTTTAGCATAGCCCTTGGGAAGGCAAAATGGAGGCTGTCAGCACCTGGCCTGGTGTGTTACAAGATCAAAAGAAGGCATATAAGCTTAAAAATTCTGCCACAAAGAGAGCAAGAAGTATGGAGCACGTGTATCCATTGAAGGTCTGAGAAAGCCTCAGAATCTCTAGCAGGGCTATGAGATGTACTTCTCTCCCAAAGTCAGTCAATAAAGACTGGAGAAGGTGACTGCTACTTCAAATACAAAGACAGTAATGCAAGACATTAAGGAATATAAAAAATCAAGGAAACATGACACGGCAAGAGGATCACAGTAGTCTTCTAGTAACAGACCCTAAAGACATGGAAATCTGCGATTTATCTTATAAAGAATTCAAAATAGCTATTTTAAGGAAGCTCAATGAACTACAAGAAAACACAGAAAGACAATTCAATGAAATCAAGAAAACAATTCACAAACAAAATAAGAAGTTTAACAAAGAGGTAGAAATCATAAAAAAAGAACCAAACAGAAATTCTGGATCTGAAGAATACAATGAATGAAATGAAAATGTAGCCCACTCCACGGGTGGATTGAATTGTTTTTGGGTCTATAGCTGGGATTACAGTCAGAGACTCCACTCTCTGGACGTGGGCCTGCTTTCTCAAAATGGCCCTCCTCAGTCTTGGGCTCCATCAGGGTTTCACAATCTCCTACCTGGATCCCAAAACTCCCACAGAGGCACTTTTATCTCTGGATGGCTGTGGAATTATTGTTACAGAGGGGAGATATGAGCAGGGAATCTCCTATTCTACCATTTTTCTAATGTTACTCTCCAGTATTCATTTCCTTACATGACCATCTATCTGTGAGGTAGTCTACAAAATAGAGCATTAAACATTCCCTTTTAGTTAAATGATCTAGCAACATAATTCTGACCAAAGAGACTTATGCACCAATTTGCTAGTCACAACAGTTTTTGGACTCTGAAAGCCATTAATGGGCCCTATCACAGTTTTCAGAAAGGAAATGCTTCTCTTTAAATGTCCTATAACAAAACTAAGAGCCTGTCAGGCACACAAGTGAAGGAAGTCTCCAGTGATTTTTCTGGTGGTCTCTCATGGTGAGTGGGATGTTACTGACACAAAATTATTATTTTTCTCCCAGCACCAAAAGTTCCAGATTAATAAAATATTACACTTTTATTTTTAATATTTGACTATTAGCTGACCATAAAAGTATTATTTTGAGGAAAAACATTTTTAAATGTAAAAAAAAGTTCCGAAATCTGGATGGCACGACATTCAGAATCTAGCAACAGTAGAAAGTCATCATCAACCCTTGAGCTGAAGGAAAGGGAGATAGAAGGAGTGAAGTCAAGCAACAAGTGGCACTGTGGAGGAAGGACTGAGAGGCAGGAGTAGAGGATGTAGCTACTGTGGGACGTGCGTTGTTGAACATGGGAGGAAGAGGGGAAGAAATGACAGGCAAATGCCTGCCGTTGGTCAAACTCTACTGGAAGCCCAAGAGCAAGGGAGACCAGCTGGTAAAATATGCAGCCCAGTTGGCAGAGAGTTGATCAGAGGAGTAGGGAGAATGGATCTTGGGGAAGAGTAAAATTGAGGATAGTCATCACATAGGGAAAAATCTTGTAAGGTAAAGGACACTTCTGAGTTCTCCTCAAATATCAGTATATAGGACAAAGGCCTACTTCACCTAACATAGGATGAAGGAGTCTTTGATATTTTTGTAAGTGAGCTATATAGGACCAAAGTTCTGATCCCATTGCATAATTTTCAGTGTTGAATACATGTGTGGTGGATCTGGGTGTGGTGTGGCAGCCAGAAAATGGGGCTTGTCAAGCAACTTATTCTAACTTTTAAAAATCTTGTGGTAGGTTAAAGATGGTTAAAAGAAATTATTTGCTGTTCCTCCTATTGCAAGGTCGTTATTGATTTCCCTTCCCCCTTGAATCTTGGCTAAACTTATGATTTACTGGACCAATAGAACATTGCAGAAGTTATGTTTGAAGCTCTGAAGCTCAAATGTAAGAAGCCTTGCAGCTTTCACCTGGATCTCTTGGAGTAATTGCTCTTGGGAAACTCTCTCTCCCAAAACAGCTGCCATACTTTGAGAAAACCAAGCCACATGTGCAGCTCATGTATACATACTCTAGTCAAACTGCCCAGCTTTCCACCCCAGCCCATACCAACTCTAGGCCATGAGGGTCAGCCATCTTACACATCTACCTAGGAGAGCCTTCAGGTGAGTGTAGGTGCACTTCCCATCTGACTGCAACTGCCTGGGAGGCCACAAATAACAGTGTCCCAGCTGAGCCCTGTCAACACAGAGTCATGAAAGATAATAAAGAATTGTAGTTTTGAGCTGTTAGGTTTGGGGATGGTTTTTAACCCAGCAACAGGTAAGTGGGAAAAAAATCTGAAGGAAATAGTTTCATAATTTCTGGAAAGTCGGGGAAAAATAACCAGTGATCACTTCTCCTATCGCTGACTTGGAGAAATAACTTTAAGATTTAGTTTCAAATTAATCTTTTTATCCAAAATTTAGAATTTTTTTTAATGATAAGTCTATGGACCCTTCAAACCAAGATTATTCTTATTATCAGATAATTTTTTTGCTTGGTAATTTTTTTATGAACTTGCTCATGAGATCTTTATGCAAATTTCTATCTTTCCTATTCTTTACCTTCTGAAGATGGATTCCATTGGCGTCTAAGCGTAATGTGCCATATATAGCCAGAAATAGATAGTCTAGAGCCTGGCAGTTTGACCATGTTTGCACTCCATTCTCAATAGAAACTGATGGCCATGCTTCTCAAGCTTCAGTATGCACATTCATCACCTAGGGATCTGGCGAAAATTCAGATTGATTTGTAGGTTTGGGGGCTTATCATCATATCATACTAAAAAATAAATCCACTCTGTTTCCAGTGTCAGTTTGCTGTTAGAGATTGGAGATTAGGTTAAATTCAGAATATAGGTCTATTATATTTTGACTCTCTTCTTGCCTAGCATGCTCATATTCTTGCATACCCTCTGTTTTTCTGCAAAAAGCTGATAAAAACAGGAAAGCATGAGATTCAATTAATGTTTATAAATTGTGTAGATGATTGATAGCGAAGTAGAGGACAGGTTTGACGTAAAATGTATATATATGCACAAGGCACTGTTAGTAGAGCTAACATGGTTTATGATTACAAATCATTTTAGAGGAGCTGCTAACATTGATGATCTATTTAAGATATCAAGTAACCAAATGAAAATGCAAATTAAATGTACTGTTGTGGAGTTTTCATTCCAAATTGTGTTGTCTGGTCTCCTTGAATATCTGTCTCTCTACCACCTTGCTATAACCAAATTTCCATTTTATTTTTCATCTATCAAAATGGCAAATATGATTTTTTTTGAAGTTATGGTTAAGAAGTCTCAAGGAATTTGGCATTCTCAAACATTGCTGATGGAAGTTTAAATCAGTTCAACATTTTTGGACAAAGTATAGCGATCTATATCAAAAATTTTTAATTTTTTTGTGTTTAATTTCTAAGACTTTAAGAAAACTATCACAGATATGGGCAAAGAATTATCTAGAAGAATGGTCATACCCTAATTTAGAAGAGTCAAACATTTGCAATAAACTAAATATTTAACAAGAAGGAACCTAGAAAAATTATGGTGCATCTTTGCAGAAAGGAATACCAAAAAGTTAGTTGACAGGTTGCATAGAAGACTATTCAGTGACTATAATATAGTGCCTTGTAAGAAGAAAAGCACAATGATAAGCATATATATTAGGGTTCTCCAGAGAAATGGAACCAATAGGATAAATAAATATAGATTATATAGATATAGATAGATATAGATATAGATATAGAAGAGGAGATTTATTACAGGAATTGGATTGTGTGGTTACAGAGGCTGAGAAGTCCCGCTATCTGCTATCTGCTAGCTGGAGAACCAAGAAAGCTAGTAGCGTAATTCACTCCAAGTCTGAAGGCTTGAGAATTGGGGGGCCAATGGTGTAAGTCCCAGTCTGAGTCTGAAGCCTAAGAACCAGGAGTGCTGATGTCTGAGAGCAGGAGAAAATGGATGTCTCAGCTCAGAGAGAGAGAGAATTTGCTCTCCCTCCACCTTTTTGTTCTTTCCAGGTCCTCAATGGATTGGGTGACGCTCACTCGCATTGATGAGAGTGATTTTCTTTACTCAGTCTACTGATTCAAAAGCTAATGTCTCCTGGAACACATTCACAGACACACCCAGAAATGATGTTTTACCAGCTAACTGGGCATACTTAGCCCGTTCAACTTTATACAGAAAATTAGCTATCACAGCATATGAACATTTGCTGCTTGTTTATTAAAAGTTGTATGTAAATTTCATAGAAAAATACCAGAAGTATATTCAGTATACCCACTTACTGACAGAACTAGAATTTAAAGGATGTAACTGTAGGTGATTTTATTTATTTCCTTGCCCTTTATATATAGTCTTAATCATTTTTGGTGAGTAGACTTTTTTGGCAATCATATTTAAAAATATTTTAAAGCAACTTTGAAACACTGTTTTCACTTTAAAACATTTCTTCCATTTGATTTTCTTCTTTAGTAAATTTTCTCTGAAAAGAAAACCCAATGTTCATAACCCCATTTTAATTATCTCAAATAACTTCTCTTCAGATGTTGGGAATGTAATTATCTCAGCTCTTTCACTTTTACTTTAATTGTTGTAGTTTTTCCCTAAATTTTTATTATTCTTGTATGCATTTATCATTCATTTAACAAAAAATTTATTTGATCACTTACCATGTGTTATGCACCATTCTTGGCTTTACATGTCATGATTATTTTGTTTTCTGTATTTGCCAAATTAGTCATCTCCTCTTATCTACCCATTTATTCAACAAATGTTTTCCAGTATCTACTGTGTGCCATGCTCTGTTCTAGGCTCTAGGGACACAGAAGTGGAAGAACCAATGGAAAACCCCTGTTCTCACAGAGCTCACATTCCAACAGATGGAGAAAGACAATAAACGAAATAATTAAATGCATGGTACATCAGACTGAAATGAAGTGGGGAGGAGACTTGATAGTGCTGGGGGTGGGGCAAGATTGTAATATAGAATAGGGTATATCAAGGAAGGCCTCTCTGAGAAGATGACAGGAGCAAAGACTTGAAGGAAGTGAGGGAGCAAAGAGCCAGGGGAAAGAAAGAAGTCTTCAGATGCTCACATTTTTGAGTTATTTAAAATAATTCCTCTCAACACCAAAGATTTCAAATTTGCCAAATAAGCAGACTTTCATTTTTATTATTTGAGTATTGGCTGACCAGAAAAGGATTATTTTGGAAAAAAAACCTTGAAACAAACACCCTCTGAAATCTGATTTTTTGAAGAAGACATATTTCATTATAAAGGAAGCCAGAGGCCTAAATTAATAGAAAGCACGTGTCCAAGATAGATATCCTTTCCTGAAGGCAACAACTTTGACCTTAACAAGAGTTTAAACTCTTTGAGAGTCATAATAAGGCAGAAAGATACTAAGTTAAATGTTGATGAATTAAGTCACTGAAAATGGGTGAAAAAAATTGAAAAAATAAGAGGCCCTGTATAAAGCCTCTTCTGAAATTTATGACCAAGTGATGGTAACTCATCTTTATGGCATCTCTCTTTAATAGATTATTAAGAAGAAATTGCCTTCAATAGCTAAAAGTCCAGATGGGCTTCTGTTAAAATCCCCTACCGTGCATTCATTGCTGTAGATGGTTTCCTGTCAGTATACTGTGTAAATTAGCAGCTTGATGTTCTAAGACTGGGTTAAGTGGTCTGTTTCAGACAGGGAAGAATTTATGGCATGAAATACAAATGCTTAAGTAATCATAAAAGTATTCATTTTCTGAGGCTGATTTTACATTAACACTTGGCCTATCGTATAGTTCATCATGTCTTCCCTTGTAATCAGAAGGAAATGTGTTCTTTATCACAGAAAAGCACAGGGAAGTTTGTAATCTTTTTCACGAAAGGAATCTCGTAATAGGATGGGGAAGGAGGTTAAGAAAACAGTAGATGTGTAAATGTCGTTGGAGGGTATACATCTGTAAACCATTCCCTTCTGAAATGTTGGAAAGATCGCAATATAAATACTGCTCCATCACATGTTTTCCTTTTGTCTAGCTCTTCTGTTGTCTGGAGTCTCGTGAGATGAAATGGACACCCCGAAACAGCATCCCCTTGAACCACGGTGGGAGGATATTACACTATTTTGTGGCCTTGCTTGCTCTATTTTAGCCTCTGGTATTTTCTTCTGCAGGTGCCAGGTCTGGTTCAGGGATGAAGCTCAAAGTTAAAACCAAATCAATTGCATACACAGGTGGTTAGACTAGAACGTGTTTGAATCTGAAAACCAGAAAAACGCTTTACATTAGAATGCTTCCAGAAAGCAGTAGGAAAAATCTTCAGGGTGAAATGATGCCAGCATAAACAGTCGTGGGCTGCCTCAAACGCAGTTGACCCTTTCACTGCTTTCTCCATTTACACATTTACTTTGCTGTTTTTCAGGTTTAGCACAAAGCAGAAAAAATGGAGTATTTTGAGTACAAAGGAGGGTTAGTTGTACTGTCTAGGTGTAAAAATCGAACATGGGGAAGATTAGTTCCATGTTCAAAATAAAAAATTTATATGTAAATCTATTATATATACATATATACATTATACATATGTAAAAACAGTGGTAAGTTATCATACTCGAGTGCTTCTATGGGTTAGGCAAGTTCACAAACCAGTGAGTTTAAGACAGTTGGGAGGGTATAGCTTGTACCATACCCAAAAGTCCAGACATTACTAAAACACGTCAGGTACTACAAATTGGTAGCTTTGTGGGACTGTGAACTCAGTGTTGTCAGGTCTTTTAAAGGAGAAACCTGATATCTGATTCTGTGTGTTGTGTGTGTAATTTTCTGTGATTTTTGTTGCTTAATTTGGCTCTCAGGCAGCCAGATTGAGATCATATACCTATGAGTGTGTTAAAGCTCTTTATGATCTCTATGTCTCACGCACAAGCCCCTGATTGATTAAAGTTGAATGCGCAGGCTAAGAGTTGCAGCAAATTTAGCACACCGTAGGCTGGGTTTTTTGTTTCTTAGTAAAGCTCCAGTTATCTTTCTAAAGAGAAAGAATATTTCTTTTAATAGAACTAATGTTTACATTAGCGTTTATAATTAATTGTACATTTTTTAAAAACCAGAGTTCTTAAAAAAAAGTTTTTCTTGAAATCTTAGCATCCTAGACCTCAGAAACTTTTCCACTGAAGGTGCAATAAAATTCTAATGGACCTGAATGTGGTAATTCAGGATGCAGTTTACCAACAAGTAAATTTGGAATTGTTTGTGTTAAGATTAATCTAGAAGATGATGGTAAATATGCTTATACTCAAAAGGACATGGTCACATAAGCTACCAAGAATTTACCGGGTGACGATGACTAGGCTTCACAGAGCAAAGAGACATCTCAGTTCAGAAGAGGACACCAATAAGCTCAATAGAATTGACCACTGGAAGGATCCATCGGTAGAGGTCCCAGAACACGGGCTGATCAAACATCAGGGTTGTGTTCAGGGGGCTAAGATTTATTAATGGAGTCAAAAGGACAACCATCTTTAGTTGTGGATTCCGAGGACCTGAATTCCATTTCTAGCCCTGCCATTAATTCATGGGATTAGCTTATTCGCTCTTAATTTTGAATAAAAGAAAGTCTGCATCACACTTTTTAGATCTTGAGTACTCTGCCACATTTGCTTAGATCATTATCAAATTAGATTTAAAGGGATGTTATTTTGATTGAAGAATAGCCCTGGAAATGAATTATGTAAGGAATTAGACTAGGCTTCTCTAAGAGCATGTTTAATTGCAAAATCTAGGATCCGTGTAAAAATTTTATTCTTACTTGACACAAGCATTAACCATTACCTGGAAAGGATTTTTACCATTACCTGGAAAGGATTTTTAATCTCTGTATTCAGCCTTGTGAATAAAGATCAAGGCAGCCCCTATGCTAATTTCTCTGCGTTAACACAATGCTCCTTCTTACTCCTGAAGCACCTGAAAATATCTTGGCAGTTCTTTATTTTGCGGGATGTTTCCTGACATCCATTTAGAGGTCACCAAGTATATGTATGTGAGTGGAAAAAATAATTGGCACATATGGAGAATGGAAAAGATAACTAGCAGAAACTCAAGACATTTTCCACTTGGAAAGATCAACTTCTACCATCAAATAGATTTGGTCACATACTTCTGGTTGGTTGCTGCTGACTTGTCTTTGTTTATGTTTGAGGAAATATGGGAAGAGTTATCAAATTAGCTAGAAGACCACCTGGTGTAGGCCCGATTTCTCTTATCTATAAATGTTTATCAAGCACACGCCATAGGTAAGGCTCGGTGGAGAAATGTAGCTGTGGTAGGAGACACTCCTGTTGCCCTTGAAGCTCTGAAACTAGAGAGGGAGATGGAAGTAGCACCAAGTCCAGTCATGATAAGACAGCTACAAGTGTTGTGGCAGTTGTAAAGTCAGAGACCTCACATGAGGCCAGAGGGGCTTCATCCTGGAGATAAACGCCTTTGGGGTAGGAGAAGGAGGTGGGTAGGAGAAGGAGGTGAACCATTTGGGAACGGTGGACATGATGAGCAATGCTTCTCAAACTGCAGAGCAGCCTGGCAGTGCCTCTCTGTGACATCTACATGACCTGTATTACCTCAGCTTCAGCCACAGGTGCTCTTTCCCCTCCCTTGTGGTCACTCCTACACACTATGAGAATCATTGCAATCCTTTGCTCCTATAAAGACAATCCCCTTTTCATGAAAATATTTGTCTTTGCAGAGTCTTGCTGAAATGAATATCAAAGGAATCCTTGAAATGGAACAGGAATCACAAAAGGGGCGTCACATGAAACCTGGTTTGTGTGTGGGAGAAGTGTGTGTGTGTCTGTGTGTGCACGCGTGAGAGAGAGAATAATCCTGCAGTTTTAGAGCCAATGCTTGCCACCATTTTTCTCACTTAAAACTCCTTTTATGTTCTACTTGTAGGCACATAAACTTCAGATCATTTATAGAGGAGATTATCTAGTGCAAATAAGACAGCCTGTGTTCAAATACATGTTCCCTTATTTATCAGGTGTGTGACCTTGGGCAAGAAACTTAAGCTCTCTAGGACTCATGTCAAAGAATAACTCAGAAAATTTTAATTACTTGTCTACATGCAAATGTACTCATGGGGAAAACAGTTAATAGATGGTCATCAATGAAAAAAAGGAAAATAAAAGGATTGTAAGAGAAAGAGGGGAAAGGAAAGATTGCAGACAGTCTAATAACAGTAAATCGTGCTTTAACATTTTTGATATTGTCATTATAGTGACTGGCAGCCAGCAAAAAGGCTGCTGTGTTCATGGGTAGTATGTCCTTGAGCAGGCTGGCCAAGGTCACTGATAGCCACAATTTCACTTGTTGATGTCTTCTCAATCCTCATGTCACACCAAAAACACTCTTGAGGGTTAAGCTGTGAATTATTACATGATGGATCATTCTTGTGTATCCTTCTGTTAGTCCTTCTAGCTTAGTAAAGACTTGCACCATGTTTTGCATCACGATTCCTTGCTCAATTTCGTCACCTATCCGATGAAGTTAGTAATATGACATCATTGGGTTTTTATGAGGGTTAAATGAGATAATGTATGCAAAGCTCTGAAAAAGATACTTGGCTTAAAATAAGCAGTCAGTAAATGCTATTTCATCATCGTCACCAGCATTATCATCATTATTGCTACTGAAGGACTCTGATTTATAGAGCATAGAGGAATTGTTTCAATTTTCCAAACTCTAGGAAACATTCTGCTATAGTGCTCGTATCTTGGCCAAGAAAACCTAAACACCTGCCTTCAGCATCCTTCCTGTGAAAACCTAAACAAAAGGACATTAGGAAGAGGATGCTGACTTTATCAAACCTCTTTAATAAAAGCACTCTTTTCTCAAAAAGCACATCTCAAATAATCAAAATCTCCTGGTCTTCTAAGATGAATTCTTCATGGATTTAGGTCTAATTTCCATTCTCCTCTTTCTACTCTGTAATGGCATGAGATGCTTTCAAAAACGTGTCAAAGAGCCAGGTCTCTAAAGGAAGAGCAAATGGTGCACACATCATCCAAAAAGCCTACAGCAGAATCCCCAAACCAGTCGTTCACAAATGAAATTCCATATTGTGATCAAGGATCATGAACATTTTCCCATCCTTCACCCCAAAATGAGATGAATCTCACCTGCCAACACTATTGCTAACTTCTCCAGTAGAACACAGGGTCTACCTTTGGCTAAAAGCCTTGACCACATCATAGGAGAAAACAGTTGGCCCTCGAGTGTTGTCTTCCTTTGTTGCCACTTTTTTAGAGTCAGTGGAAAAGAAGTGACAAAATAGATTTGAAAGACTAATATGTGTAAATACATTTTCCTTCTCAAATCCATTATTTGTGCTTTGTTTTGTTTTTGATTTCTGGCTTTGAGCTCCTGATGGAAAAGTCATTGCTCTTGTCCTGGAAGAGTCAATGAAATTCTATTCAATTTTTCAAATTTTATCTTTTCTCTCCCTTCCTCTTTCCCTCTCCTTACCCCTCCCACCCCTTCTTTCTTTCTTTATAACTTGATTCTGGAGGTAAACATTTAAAAAGGATTCCTGTAGGACAGCACTATTTATAATGAATAGTTATGGAAGATGCTTTTCCTTTCTTGGGCACAATTCAATTTCATTTACGTTGGTGATTACCCTAGGATTCTGCTTCTGATTTCTTCTGGAGAAAAGCCGTACAAAGGGGCTTTTGTTTGATCTTCAATGCTGCTTATCTGACAGTTCTCTAACAATGCAGAAGGGCAAGTACTCACTGAAATCTGGTTCTCTTCTCTCCGTATCATGTTGTAGGATAGATAGAAGTGATTCAGTTCCAGAGACATGTAGAAGAAAGTCAGAGATAAAAGTAAGATTACATTGTTAGCATGCATTGTGCAGTGACTATCTGCCAGGCAAAATACAAAAGTTACATGTTCATTAACTTGTTTAAAACTCATATCAGCCCCATTTTAAAGGTCAGTAATTTTACACCTAGAGACTTTAAATATCTTTCCAAGAAATCTACAAATTTGTGCTTCTAAGCTCTTTGATATATTATCGCCTCTTCTTTATTGCTTTTTTTGTGTGTGTGAGGAAGATTGGCCCTGAGCTAACATCTGTTGCCAGTCTTCCTCTTTTTGCTTGAGGAAGATTGTTGCTGTGCTAATATCTGTCCCAGTCTTCCTCTATTTTGTATGTGGGATGCTGCCACAGCATGGCTTGATGAGTGGTGTGTAGGTCTGCACCAGGGATCTGAACTCGCGAACCCTGGGCCACCAAAGCAGGGAACGTGAACTTAGCAGCCCTATTGCTTTTGTTTTTTAAGATATCAATGTAGTCACCACTCAAGGAAACATTTAAAGAATGATTTATTCAGAGAGCAACACAGTCTGAATATATTTTCATTAACTACCAATTCTGCGTACTTTGTCTTCTTAAGCTCCTTGAAGAAGCTTCTGAGACATTGAATAAAGCTGAGGAGCTGAATTGAGTTTTTAGGTACTCATTGGAGGATTTGATGATGCTGATCATTTCTTCTTTTTCTTCTTCTTTGTCTTCAATAAGGATGCAGTAAGTGCTTATTCACTAACTCATTTCCACAATTATCTCCCTAGCTTAGAAGACTCTATTCCTTCACAACATTTAATCCTTTGTGAAATTTTTTAGCTCATTCTGGATCTTTTAGTTACCATTTCATTGACTTCCTCCTGGCCCATTATTGTCTTAAAAACTCATAGTATGGAGAGGGCACCAGTCTATCATAAGGGAAACCTGCATTATCTTTGTTTTGTTGCGTTTGATCTTTTGAACCTTGGGCAATTCACAGGGGCTCAGTTTGCATATGTTGATTAGACATAACAAGGTGATTGTGAGAATTAAATGTTAAATGTTCTAAACTATGTGCTTTGGGAAAAAGTGTAAAGAGCTTTCTAGTACAGTGATTTTACTTTACTGGGGAGTCCCTCTGCAGGCCTTCGACAGCTTTCATTTTCTAAGGCCGTGTGTTCAGGATGGGACCAACAGAAACGGCAAGGTTCGCTTCCACTTAAGAACATATTTACTGCATTCAAGGTTGCCCAAAGAAGCCCCAAACCAGACCCAAATCAGAAATTAATGGGTAAGATTTATGAAAAAGTTTATTGCTTGATTATTCTGTGAAAACTAACAAAGCTATAGTTGGAACAACAGCTGCAAGTGGGGAGAAGTCTTTTTTTTAATCACAATAGTCAATAATGTTTTGATTTAAGAACATGGCAGACATAAATCTGAGCATTACAAGTTCAGGAGTAAGTTGATATCACTTACAGACATACCTTACATTGCTCTCTGTGTATGCTGAGAGCAAGCCCTAGATCTTCATTATTCCAGATGAGCTTAGCAAACAACTGATGTCTGACCTGAAATTTTGCCCTTTGATGATTGAAGGCAGACTCATTGATGTGTGTTGTTGCATAAGCCATGCAGAGAAATGACCCTATAAATCCCAAGCAATAAAGTGTATTGCAAAAGAAGTAGATCATGGAGTAAAGACAAGTTACAAATGCAATATATTTTTTTCATGATTTGTAAAACATCATCTTGCCCTGACGAATGTTTTAATGTTTTACATGTAACTGGCATCATACTAAAAAATACATCAAATGGCCTCTTGCCTTTATACAATATGCCAAATATAAAGAGGCTAAGACCCAGTAATTTAAAAGAGCATTTGTATATATTGCATTACTGCACTTGTGTCTCAAGAAATAAAAATGCCCTGAGCCAATGAGGGTGAATGCATTAATTTTGCAGCTCTGGAGTAGGAACAAGGCGGCTTATTCTCCATAAGGACCACTCCCAGCTCCCCTGCTCGGGATCAGCCTCCTAACCTCTCAAGTTCCAGATGCAGGGAGAACTTCTTTACTGGACTGTTTGCCAACACCTGAAAGTTGAGCATGCAAAAAACAGGACTGTCACTTCTTCTACTCTGTCTCCATTGCCAAACATAAACAATGATGGAAATCCAGCAATGTGTCAGGTGCTGTGTTCTGGTGCATATTACAGTGCCTGCCAGGTGTAAGAGAAGGAAATGTGCTGGGCTCAGATGTACTAGGTTTGAATTTCCCTGACATTTACTAGAGTGACCACGTTCTCCCCCATTCAGAATGCTCTTCCTCCTACTCCTTAGTTAAAACCGGCAGCTATCATTTGTATTGTCACAAGGCTTGGAACCTAGAGTGGAGAAACAAACAGACACAAATAACTATAACACAAGGTTTTCATGACACTATAAGAGATACACAAAGAGCTAGGGGAAATCAGAGAAAACAGGGTGCTTTCCCCTGCGGGTAGGGGATTGGATTAAGAAGAGAATATTATTGTCATTGTTGAGATGACAGTGTTTTAACTGGAAGGAGATAGATTAGGAAAGATGAGAGTTTCTGACAGGTGAATATGGATGTGAGGACATTCTAAGTTGACTGAGAGATTCAGCCAAGTTTGAGAGGAAAGAATAGATATTGTTTTGCAAACATGAAGTTCTGCAACCTAGCTGTAATTTAGAGCATTGCTACTCAAAGTGTGGTGGTCCATGGACCAGAAGCATCAGAGTAATCCGGGAGCTTGTTAGAAATGCAGAAGCTCCATCCCCACTCTAGTCCCACTAAATCAAAATCTGCATTTTAACAAGATTCCCAGATGATTCATATATATAGTGAAGTTTGAGAAGCGCTGGTTTTGGGTGTGTAAAGAATATCTTCAAAGATAAGGTTGAACAAAATGTAAAATGCTAAGTTAGAAAGGTCATTAGGAACTGTCTAGTTTGATAATTGGTTGAGGAAACTAGTTAGAAAGTGGTTGATCCTGATAGACCTGAACTTTTGTTTCCTAACACTAATGTAGAACGTCTTTTCTCTGCACCATATTGACAGCCTTCAATACCAGACTCAAAGTTTTAATATGATGCATTAGGAAGTGGAGAACAGTTAAAGTTTCTGATTAGATGAGTGGGAGAAAGGTAATTGGAACTTAGAAAGATAAATCTAGTGACAAAGTAAAGAATAGGCTGAAGGAGAAAGAACCTAAGCTAAGAAGACATTTACTCTTATAGAGGAGCACAAGGAGAGTAGGAAATGGAAAAATGAGGAACACTTAGAAGGTGGCATTCTCCACCTACTTCTTTTGTGTTAAAGCTTACAGCTGTACTTGACTCTTTCTTCATTGGCTCTCTCCTTGCTCCAATCCATCATATAAAAAAACAGTACAATGTTTCTCAAATAACAGTTCCACCAACTCACTTTTCCCTCAAGAATATTTAATGGCTTCCTCTGGCCAATAACAATCAACCTACCTTCCATGCTTTATATTTAACCTACTAAACACCATCTCCATGATGTTATCTCCACCTGGAACATCTTTGCTTTTGTTCAGTAATTAGCAACTCAAACCATTCATTCATTCATTCATTCGCTCACTCAGTATCCATTTACATCACACATACTTTAAAAATCCCATTGCATGCTAGGTCCCCTGCTTTGATGGCCCATGTGATAGCCTCATCTTCATAGAACGTACAATTTAGCAGTTATGGAGGTTCTGCTATGTATTGGGCGTACAGCTAGATGTGCAAGATAAACAAGATGTGATGTCTGACATTAGATGGGCTCCTATTCTTATGAGGTGTGCTCAGGATGGAAATTGTGGGTCCAGTGATTTATTGACACTGCATATTATGGTCTGTTATTTGTGGATTTTGTTAACCTGCTGTTTTTTACATATAGAGGTTTATTATGTTGATGAGGGTATCTTTCTCTGTATTCATACTAATAAGTCCCATTCAAAGAGGGAAAATGATAAGACACATTTAAACCCAGTGTCAGGATCCATCAACTTTGGTCTATTGGGTGGTAGAAATGAAAGATAACTTCTGTAATTATGCCAAAAAAAGCCAAAAATCATATACAGTCATGTGTCACTTAACGACGGGGATATGTTCTGAGAAATGCGTCCTTAGGCAATTTCATCACTGTGCGAACATCATAGAGTGTTCTTACGCAAACCTAGATGATATAGCCTACTATACACCTACGCTCTATGGTACTAATCTTATAGGACCACTGTCATCATTGACCAAAACAGCATTATGCAGTGCATGACCATATTCCATTGGGAAGTACTGATAAGACTTCCAGACTTTTAAATTATTATTGTTATTTTTTGGATAAGAAAATTCATAGAAGAATTGGATCGCATTTTAGAAAGATTTCATTCATATTGTTTATCTGAAGTGAGAGTCCTTAAGCCCTAGGTATCCAAGAACTGTAATTAACCATGTGCATTGGAGTAGAGCCCCATGCCACCAATCAACAATTTGCAGGTCTTTGTAAAAAATGGACCAGTTTCCTCATATTGATCAAAATATTAATGATGCTTTCTAATTTTTCTCAGATTGTTGCATGTGCCCATGTTTTATCACACCCTCACAGTAACTGAGGAAATTCTTGCTAATGACTGGAAAAACATGGTGAAAATGGTGATGTACATTTATGATAATTTTTACAAGAGAGAAAAAAAAACTCAGTTCTCTGATTTGCCAGTCGATTTAGTTAAATGGTGAGAAATCCTCTGAGGATTTATAGTTGGGTGGAAGAACTTATCTTTTTACAGATGTTGAAGTTGTAGAGCAAAGCATTCATTTCTCTTTTAATTCTGAAGGAATCTTGTTGAAACTCGTGAAATTTGAGAGGCTGACTTAGTGAAATTTTTAAGTCCTGTTAGGGGATGTTTCTACTCCCCTGGATTTAATATCAGTCCTTGCTGTTGAGTGAGTAAATGCTATTTTTGGATGTTTTAATTTGGGCACAGCTGGTTATCTAGGCTGAGTGTCTCTTTTAAGTTCAAGACATTCCATATTACGCTTTGACCTCTTGGGATAGAGAATAATGAAGAACCAGCATACACTAGACTACACCCAATTCTGGCAATTACTTTAGAGGCCGAGAAGAATGACTACAGGGCATGACCTTGGGAACTGGATGTATGTGATAAGAAATGTCCCGAGTGTAGAATCCTTCTGAACATGCTCAGAGGAAAAGAAAGATGCCGCTTAACGAGATTGAGGTGATGTGTGGAAGAGGAGAGTGATGTCTATTTTTAGAACTATTCTCTCATTTTCCTGCATATTTAATACCTTACATTTACTGAAGGACATTTTCAGTCCATGACTTCATTAAATTTCCAAAGAGACTTGATTTCCTCTTTAAATTCTTTCCCTAAGGGAAGGCTGATTTCTCCCCCAAATTAATCTTTTTTTTTTATTTTGAATTTCCAAATTTTGAATAGCACAGCTAGATGGATAAGTTTTATGTCAAGAATGTTTCACATCATGGTTCTCAGAGAAGGTGTTCCCAAAATATAAGAGTAAATAGTAGAGGAAAAGATAAAATAATGAGATAGAGTTTCATCTGCTAAATAAATCTTATCTTTTTAAGTGAGAGAAATAAAAGTCAGACACAGTCCTTTAACGATGTTTCTTCTTCCATAAATTGCCTTTTCTTTAGAGGAGTCAGTATTACCTTCTGTCAGTTTTATTAAATAAAAAGGAAGACATCACAAAAGCAAATGCAAAGGAAAAACCCTGAAAGTCATTTCCTTCCTTTATTTTGGACAAGAACAGCTAAACGAAGACATATATCTTGTACAGCCTGTTACAGAATCTAAAGGGGTTGAGCAAAGTTTTCTTTGAAAAAAAACCGGTCACATTGAGATACAAATAAACCTCTTTAAGAAAGCAAGGTAAGGCTCAAAGGAGGCCCTTTACAAAAATGGACTGGAACCTCTGGGGTGGAGAGAGGTCAAATCCTTCACATGGGAGGGGAAGTTCATTCAATATGTCCGCAAGTTCAATGGCTTCTAAAAGCCTGTCTGCAGACCTGTGTGTGTCTACAGGAATGTTTCCAATAGACCATGGTGAAATTGGAAAAGAAAAAGAAAAGAAAGTGGTCTTTCATAATAACACATTTATTCCAATTTAAGAACTCTCCTTTATTCTGATAATATTTTATGGGTTAAATTGCCCTTTCTTTTTTAGAAAACAGCTTTCATAGTTAATGGAGAGTTTGTGTGTGTATGTGTAATATCCTTAGTTGGCCAAACACACACACACATTTTATTTTTAAAAATATCAGTAGTCCATAAAATCCAAAATTCTAGGAAACTCTGCCCTATTTTGCCTAATGATAAGATCTGTTAAAAGAATCAGGGACAATTTGTTTTTTCTCTAATTTTTCTTTTCTGTAGTGAGAAAAGCCTGGCACTTAGGAAACTGATTAATATATACACCTATGTTTTGGAAATAGTTGAACAGAGCAAGAAGGACTGGAATTACGTTCAGATTTTATAATTATGGAATTAAGAAACCACAATCATAGGAGAAATTCTAATGACTTTGAGATTTTTACGCTATAAAAATAAAGAACAAAATATTTGAGTATCATGAAAATGGTGCCAAATGCTGTCAACTTCTGTTTGTTACAAGTGATAATAACAGCAACAATAATTGTATGCTACTCTTTGTTTAAAAAAGGTTCAGGACAGGTCTTAGAGTCATTGTCTCAATACTCACGGCAGCTCCAGAGGAGGGGAGAGTAGGGATTATTAAACCCACTTCACAAAGTGGGGAATCTAGGTTGAGATAGTTTAAGAGACTTTCCCCAGGCCACAGAGCAGGATCGAGCTCAGGGTTGGGTCATATGTATGTGATGTCCATCTCTTTTGCCACCACCATTTACCTACTCCATCAGTTCAACAAAAACCAACATGGAGGAAGTTATGGAAATAATTTGAACCATTGCTTTACTGAACTCCTTAAGATTTCTGTCAAGTTATTGCCATTAATTTTATCATGGTAGTTATCAGAAAGTTTAAATTTTCTTCATAATGAAGCAGATCATACCTGTTTGCAGCCTTTTCTTTCATTTTAAACTCTTATCCCCAAATGTGGTGTTTGACTACAAGACAAGAGGCTTTAGAATGGAATAGCTGTGGATTGTGATTGCGGCTCTGGAATTTATTATATATGATCTTGGATAAATTACCTAACTTCTCTAAACCTCAGTTGTCTCATTTGTGAAATTTAAATTAATTGTATGAAAAATGCCTGGCATAGCAACCAACACGTAGTAGGTGCTCAGTAAATGTAGCTCCCATCTTCCTCCTCCTCTTCCTCTCCTCTTCCTCCTCCTCCTCCTCAGCAATAGTACTAAAGTAGGGTAGCCTCACAAATGCAGATGGAATTGATGACAGATGAGGAAGAAGAGAGACAGATCAAATGCTCTCTCCTTTTTCATTAGAAGGAAAAGTGCTGAATGGAGAAAACAATGCCTGTCCTAGAGAAACTGAACATGGGAGATAAAATAAATAAGGAAAGGTGGGAAATCCAACTAAAAAATCAAGGGTTAATTTATTGACTCAGGCTTCAGATTACCTCAACCCACAGCAGATAATTTCATAGGCAGAAATCCTGGCAAAATTGACATGGTATGGAAATGTTTTCTATTCCTCTATCTCATTTTTATTTTCAATATCCTCTCCTCCCATCCGCTTCTTCATTTCTGTCCCCCAGATACCCTTGTTATTTTTTTACCTTCTGGTTCCCTAAGACGACTTCTCCATACATGCTCCTCCAGTTCTTCTTGCTTTAAGAAAAATATGAGCATTAATGATATCAGCCATTAGTTGGATGGATCAATGACTTCAAACTAAACTCTTCAGGTTTAGTTCATTATTTAAAATCTTTTTCCAATTATTTATTTTGAACAATTTTAAACCTAGGGAAAGGTTGCAAAAGTGGTAAAATGCATCCCTATACCTTGCGTCAAGATTCAGCAATATTTAAACGTTTTTCACATTTGATTTAACTCTCTGAGTCCATTTTTCATGTTAAAAAATATTCAGTGAACCCTAATCATACATAAATTTTGATTATATTTTTATTCATTCAAGTTAATGATAGTATTTCCTACAGTAGATTTTGGAATGAAGCGAAATACTCCATCCCATCTCCCCCACTGCCCTATCTCCTGAGTTCCAGGTACTCAGAGAGAAAGAACTGGAAAACCTCATTGAAGTATTTCATACTAAAGTGTGAATGAAGTCTAACCACCTGAGGGAGCATTTGCACTTAATAAAATGAGGTCGTTAATCCACTTAAATCTGTAATTAGGGATATGGTGTGGGTATGTTAGATGATACACTTGAGTAACAAACTTCTGGTGATTCTTTCCTCCTCCAGTCCAAAAGTATGTCCTCTAGACCTTCCCTCCCATAGGATGTGCACTTTAACTACACACTAATGTTCCCTGTATCCCTAACTTCTCTTTGAAAATGGTTCTGTGGTCTACATGTGGCAAATAAAAAATAGAGCATGGACTTTGAAAATCAGAACCCAAGAAATCCATTTTGTTCGTGGTTCTTGTCTCTAAAAATTTAAGTGATATGGTTCTCTTTTTGGGATAAATTATGGCTTGGAGAGATAGGCAAATATTTGCAACCACAAATCACTAATCTATGTATGGGGATGAGCCCATGTATTTCATAAAGCAAGACATGCCTGTGTTCCCATTCCCCACAAGCATTTTGGTTAAATGTGAATCAGAGTTTGGGCTTCCTCTTAGACATGCTGACCTGGGCCTCCCAGCACAGCTGCAGGCTTCTAAAGAGGTTGCACTGAAGAGTGATCCTACATATCTCATGAACCACAGGATGTCAACAAGACACACCCATTGTCCCACATTTGGCAGGATCTAAAAAAAGAATGTAGCAACGAGCATGCAGCAAGCCAAACCAACCCTGGC
The DNA here is from genome assembly GCF_057802395.1 of Ceratotherium simum simum. Taxonomy (NCBI): domain Eukaryota; kingdom Metazoa; phylum Chordata; class Mammalia; order Perissodactyla; family Rhinocerotidae; genus Ceratotherium; species Ceratotherium simum. Next base: position 34,985,488 of record NC_141920.1, on the reverse strand, counting down.
CATAGTAATAGGCTCTTCCAAATGGGTGCGGCCAAGTGGATCACATTGAAAAAGAACAGGCCCTGGGATACATCTGTATTAAATAAAAGCAAAACAGGGCTTAACTGTCATGAAGAATGGAAAGGAGCTATGGACCCTTTCATTCTCACCAGGGTTTGAGAGAGTGTTCACTGTGCAATATTATTCCAGCCTCAAGCTTTTTTCTTGAATTGAGAACCTTAAGAATGAGCAAGAGTGGTTTAAACTCATGTTGGCCACGCACACCTCAAAATCCAGAATAGGGTTAAGTTCTTAAGTTGTAGCGTTATGAGAAAGGCCTAAGTAACTCTTAATTTGGACTCAGAATAAAGAAAAGGTCATTTCCCATAACTGCTATTCATTTTAATACACAAATGAAATAAGAGTATAGTCTTCTCTTCGTCTGAGGGTGTGCTGTTTGTTTATACCCTCCTTACACACACACATACACACACACACCACATTCAACCCATGGATTGATACTAAGAAGTAGGTGTGAGACTGTATGACTATTATACATATATGTGAATATACAGGCAAACACAAAGTTATTCCACATCACATATGCGGGGTAGAGAGGAATGTATATGGTAATTGAAAAAACAGTCCTTCCTCCAAAAGATTGTGTAATCTGAATGTGGACTGTGAGCAAAAAGATATGTGTGTATCCATGATTTGGAGAGTTTTCTGAAACACCAAAGATTTGGATTTGCCTTTTTTTTTTTTTTTTGTAGTTTGAGTTCTAGGAGTTATTTAATATCACTTGGAAGCTAAAAATTGATTAATTCAGGTGAGTATGTCTGATAAATCTAAGCTATCTCCTCCATCTTTGGCAGTGGTCTTACCATGCTCCTCCTCATACTCAGCCGAAATCAGAAGGCAATCTTTGGTTCTTCCCCACCATCATCTTTTGCAGTTAGTCAGGGGGTTTATGCACCTTGTTCTTCCAAATGTTTTTGTAGCCATTCCTCTTTCCATTTAAATCACCATCAACCGATTCAGACACATAACCACAACCTTTTTCTACAGCAGCCTGCTGGGTACCCCTTCCTCAGTTTCCAACCTCCAAATCTTGTAGTCAATTCTCAGATCATAATAATGGTGTTTAAACCTCTGACTTGGACAGTGTTAATGCTCTACTGAGAAATTGTCTGTCACTTCATATTTTGTACAATACCCAGTTCAACATTCTTGGCCTAGTTTTCAAAGCCCCTTATTATTTGCTTCCACCACAATGATGCAAACTTTGTTTCCATTATCCTCTGGCACACACCGTACCCACCATTGTTGGAGTCCCTGTTTGTTTAACACCTCCTGGACACAAAATGGTCATTTCTACCTAACAGCCTACACTCTACTTTTCTTGTAACAAAACGTCATCTCCCATTGCTTTTCTAAAGTTTAGCACAGAAGCACATAAATGAGGGCGAGTGTAGTCACAGCAAGCTTCATAGAGCACTGAGTTTTATCTAGGCCTTAGAAATTAGTCAGGACTTAGAAAAGCAGTCAGACACATCACACACTCAGACAAGTACACACACACACTGCCTTCAAATGTTCACTGTAGTTTCAGATGGATTTGTTTGACCAATTAGAGAAGGAACATTCTTTGAGGAAAGGGATAATGTTATATAAATAAATTTCCCTACATATAGCATAAAACAACCAGCATAACAACATATACAGCATACAGAGTTTGGTCAATTCTTATTTTGGAATGAATTAGGATTGATTATAGCTATAATGTTTATAAAAGATGAACATCACATTAATCAAACAGTTTCAAACTAGCTTTATGCGGGACAAATAGTTTTGATCTTTGTACGCAATGATACTGAAAAAAAATCATATCATTTTTCACTATATTTTGGAGTTTGCTAAGAGCTCTCCTGTGCAGTAGTATACTGTTGCCACGTGGAAGCACTATCAGGTAAATGTTATCATCATTTTGCAGAAGAGGAAACTGTTTCAGAGAACTTGATTTGATCAAGACCACACTCGAAATCTAACCCTTACTCTAGTCGTAACACTGATCCTAATCAAGCTCGAATCATAACAATAGCCTTAAGTCTAATCTTCACCTAATACCACGTCTAGCCCAAACTTAACCCAAGTCCTAGTCTTAACCCTAAACCTAGCCCTAACCCAGCCTTGACCTAACTCTAACCCTAATCTAACCTTAGCTCTAGTCCTTGTCTAACTCTAACTCTAATAATCTTAATCCTACTTCTAAACATACCCCTATCCCCTAGTCATAGTCCTAATCCTAATCCTAACCCTAGCCCTAACACTAGCCCTAAACCTCTAACCCTCAGATTCACATAACTAAAATTTAATTAAAAACAAGAAAGTTTACAAAGAAGATAGAGAGCTGAAATATACATATATATTATGAAATATATATATGTATATTCTAGTGTGTATATATATATATATATAACATATAAATATATACATACTTTCAAAAAGAAAGAAACTCAAGTGGAGGAACACTTTCTCATTAATATACATGTTTATAAGTTTCCTCAGTAGGCTTTTTGGACTTCTTGATAAACAAATGAAAATCGTTTTTTCTTGCATTTAAGGGTTTGAGAATTGGCTGCAACTAAATTGGGTGAGATAAAGTTAGACTCAGCACCTCCTACTTGCTTTTGAAATGAGTAATGAAAAACTGATCAGAGACTGAAGATGGACATCATAATGGGTCGAATGGTGGCCCCTCAAAAGATATGTTCACGTCAAAATCTGGAACCTATGAATGTTATCTTATTTTGAAAAAAAGTCTTCGCAGATGTAAATTAAAGGTCTCAAGATGAGATCATCCTAAATCCAATGACATTTGTCCTCATAAGAAACAGAAGAGGCAAAGACAGATAGAAGAGGAGGAGGTGATGTGGCCACAGAAGCAGATTGGAGTGAGGCAATTGTAAGGAATGCCAGCAGCCACCAGAAGCTGGACGAGTCAAGAAACAGAATCTTCCTTAAAGCCTGTAGAGGGAATGCAACTCTGCCAACACCTTGATTTTGAATTTTTGGCCTCCAGAATTGTGAGTGAATAAATTTATGTTGAATTTTAAGCCATCAAGTTTGTGGTAATTTGTTACAGCAGCCCTAGGAAACTAATAGACACATGCCATGATGTGGTCAATTCTATAAAACCAGAGAGGTGAAGATTGTGAATTTACTGGGTAAAAGTTCCAGTAACAAACCACTAAGCAAAGAAAACTTAATCAGAAAGGAGGTTGCTAGTGGTGAAGCTTATGCTCTAATGAAATTGGATCAGTATATAAGCTTTTTACAGGAAGGACGGTCTACAATTTTTCCATCTTTACCACTACCACAAACTACACGTCACTATTGAGGCAAAAATAAAATGACAAGGTTGCTTACTGCTTTTGAAGAGTTCATAGAACAGGGGAGGAATAAATATGTAATTAGATAAATTCTAAAAGAATAGTATGGGCAAATGAGATGGGAACCCAGGCAACTTTGTCTGCTATAGCAGTCGGAGTGCGGCAGGGGCCGGGGTGGTGGTGCAGATAGGGGAGGTTATTGGAGAGAAAGTCAAAGTAGAAGTGGGATGGCACTGGAAAGTTAATTTCTCAAAAGGTGGCACTGGAAATATATAGAATTCAGTTCAAAATTTGCTTATAATTTATAATTATATAATTTATTTAAATTTATTAAATTGACTTGATTAACTCCTTCATATATATTTGTCTTTGTTGTCCCTCTTTTAATGTCAACATTTTTTTGTTATTAATCCTGCCATTTACAGAGATTTAAAACAATATGGATGATGCTTTTTTTCCATGAGTGATTCCTCATGTTGAATCTTATGGGGTGGGTAAGGTAAGTTGTAGCACTCATTCCATTTTAGAGTTGCAGGACAGAGTTCATAATATAGCTATGACTTCCTCAAGTGGTTTTGGGAACTTTAATGTCTGATCAGCAAATGCTACTGGCACAATAATTTTCCTATAAAATGGCTTCAATCCTGTTATTTACTTGCTCAACAAATTGCAACCATCTACCATGTAAGCCTGGACTGGTGTTCAAGGACTTCTTCCATCTGACTCATTTCTAGCTTTGTCGTGTTTCCTAACACGTCTCTACTTAAACCTTCCATTAAATGTGTTTTTCATCATTCTATTGTCCTTTTTACATGGATTCCTTAGATTGTCATGAAATCTTACCTCACCTTTAAGGAAATAATTTGTGAGTCTTAACTCAAAGCTTCCCTCCCTCCATCTCTCCCAGCCTCTCTTCCTCCAATATACATTTATTTAGTGCTTACCATGTGCTGGATACTGGGCTAAGTGCTAGGGATATAGAAGCTCCCTACTTTTGTCTTCCAACAATGACCTCCCTATCTCTAAATCTAATGGACACTTTTTGTTCTCACCATCAGTCCTTGTTGCTCCCATAGAAGACTAGCAAACAATCTCCTTAATGACAGAGGCCATCTTTCTTTTGTTCACCTCTTTATTTCCACTTCTCTGTGTCTGGTTTATAGTATGAATGAATAGGTAAGCACTGAGGTTGTTATTGGTATTACTCATGGAGAAAATATGGCTGTTTTTCTTGAGGAAAGAATGATTTACCAGAATCTTCTGCCTTGTGTGAAGTATGGAAAATACCTTAGCAAAAGACAGACTCAATTTAGAGTCGTTGATGCTTTTCTTTTCTTCCTTCTGAATAATTGACCTAGAGTGGAGCATATGTGGCAAATACATCTTGAGTCGCTAAGAGGGAATTGAAATTGTTGAACTTTAGAAATCAGGAGTGATTTATCTTATTCTTTCCTGGAAATAAGGACTAGGAATCGAAATGTTATCACTCATGTTAGACAATGAAAGAAACAGAGTTACATTTACCTTTTTAAAGTGTTATTACATGTATCCAGTTTTGAACAGAAAATAGCAGCTTTAAAGGTTACCTGTATCATTAACTTTCAAACTTATTTTAGTTATGCATTTTTTGTTAACTAGAATTTTTCATAGACAAATATACAAAACCATTGAAAGCAGAGATGCTCTGTGTGAAGTGGGGGTTGAGTAGTTTAATGGTCTTACTTGATACTCTGCACTTTTGGGGACGTTCTGTTCACTCTAAAGAAACCCCAGCCTTCATAGCATTTAGTATAAAGATGCTGCAATAACTTATAAAAGAGAGATGTGAAAATGTTGGTTAAAGGGTACAAAGTTTCACTTATGCAAGATGAATAAGTTCTGGAGATCTAATGTAGAGCAATGTGACTATAGTTAATAGTACTTTATTATGTACTTGAAATCAGCTAAAAGGATAGATCTTAAGTGTTCTCACCACACACAAAAGAAAAAAAAGTAGAAGATGGTAACCAGGTAAGGTGGTAGATATATGAAATAGCTTGATTATGGTTACTTCACGGTGTATATGTATATCAAAGCGTCAAGTTGTACACTGTAAATATATACACTTTTTATTTGTCAATTATACCTCAATAAAGCTGGGGCGGGGGGAAGGGGCATAAAGACGTGTGAGAAAATATCAAGGCTTTAATAAATCAATGGGCACTTTAAATATATACGGCAGAACAAAAACATCTCTGTGTTGCTCTATTCTCTGAAACCATCTGCAAATATGAAGGAGAAAATTGAAGATCATGAACCCTCCAAACTATCAGAAAGAAAACATTCAGACCACAGAACAAAGAAATGCACAAATCATAAAGTTAAAAACACAAATGAGACATTAAAAACAGAAATTAGAACATAAAATATGATGATGGAACTAAGAAAATACATTCATCTTAGCAAAAAATACATATAAAGTAAATATACTTGTTAAAAGAAAAAATTCTCAAATTAGATTTTAAAAAGTCAGAACCTTATTAAACTCTTTAAATAAAATGCATTTAAAATGACACAGATAGATCAAAAGTAAGTAATGGGCAAAGACACAGGAGAAAAAAGCAAAGAAAAAAAAAACAGGGATTATAATAGCCAACAATGTTAAATTCAGTGATAAGGATGGTCATTCAAAAATTTAAGTGGCATCAATCACAATAACAGTGTCACAAATTTTTAAACCAAATAACTTAGCCTCAAAACATATCCTCAAAAGCTAAAGGCAAAACAAACCCAGGTATAAGGGAAAAAATAATAAAGTACTGGCCGGACCAGAGGCGTAGTGGTTAAATTCACACATTCCGCTTCGGCAGCCGGGGGTTCGCCGGTTTGGATCCTTGGCGCGGACCTACTCACTGCTCATCAATCCACGCTGAGCTGGCGTCCCACAAAGAAGAACTAGAAGAACCTACCACTAGGACATACAACTATGAACTGGGGCTTTGGGGAGAAAAAAGAACAAGAGGAAGATTGAAACAGATATTAGCAGGGCCAGTCTTCCTCAAAAACAAACAAACAAAAATAATAATGATAAAGTAAGGCAGGGGACTTTGATCTACTTCATTCAAAGCAAAACGCACTAAATGTGCAAAAATGGTAAAGATATAAACATAAATAACATGATTAATAAAGTATATCCAATTTATATAATCAGAAAATCAACATCTCTTCTTTCATTGGACATGAATTATTTCCAAAATTGTACCTTATACTAGGTCACAAAAAAATTTCAATGGCATTCTGTGCTCATCAGCCTAGAAATTTATAAGAAAAGAAAAATCAATGTTACTACAAAAATGTTAAACTTGCTCATTAACTCTTAGGTCAAATATGATATCAGGAATTAAATTACAACACATTTAGAAAAATAGGGATAGTAAAAATCTATGCATCAAAAATAAAAGAGTGTAGTTAAAGCAAGCCTCAGAGGAAAAGCTTTAGTCTTGATTGCTTAGCACACTAAACCAGAAAGAATGAAAAAAAAAACAAAAACCTCAGTATCCAACCCAAGAAATTTACAAAAGAAGAACCAAATAAAAACAATTAATACAAAATTACAAACATGAATAAATCCAAGAGCTTATTTTTTGAAAAAGTCAAATTTGATAATCCATTAGCTAAAAATATCAGGAAAAAAAGAAGTATAAATGTATGAAATTATAGAAAAAGAACTTAGAAATACCCATAGATATAGAGAAAAATCACAGGTACCCTAGAGAATGCTTTTCTCAATTTTCTGTAAATATATTTGCATACCTGGATGAAATGCATGATTTTCTAGGGAAAAGAAAAGATTGACTCCAGAAGAGAGAGGTCAATTTCTATGGAATAAATTGATGTAGTTGCCAAAAAGTTATTACCCACTTTCCCGTCTCTCCCTTGAAAGTACTAGACTATATGCTTTTCCTTATTGTTAAAAGATATACTGAGACATATTAAAATTTTTGTTTATTTGAGCAAAAATTGATTCAAATCGGGCAGCGCCAGACTGGAAGTGGTTAGGAGCACTCTACTTACAGAAGCTAAGAGAGTTCTACAGAGAAAAGGCGAAAGCAAAGCAAAGAAATGATTTGATTGGCTGTAGCTTAAGTGGCTGCCTTATTTGGGAAAGTCTAGTTGGCTGTATGTGATTGGTTGTTCTTAGGTTTTGCTTTCTTAACCTTGAGGCATTCACAGGCTTAGGTTTTGGTTTGCTTAAATAGGCTGCTAAGGTATTAGAACCACCTCAGTGTCTGCAGCCGCCTTGCTCAATTCATTTAGCATTATGAACATATGAATTCTCTCAAACCATTGAGAAACAGAGAACTTCAAGATTAATTAAACTATTTTAGACCTTAGAGAGAGGAAGAAAACTTCCAAGTTACTATTATGACATCAGTATAACAGAAAAAGCTAAGAATATCACAATAAAGAAATTATGGAAACTGTGGACAATTATCAATAAGAATCCTGACATACTACTACACTATTAACGAATAAAATCTAGTAGCACTTTAAAAGAATAATAAAACTCTAAGTAGGATTACCCAATAAAGACCAAGATGTCCACTAGCAATATGACTATTCAGAATTTTTCTGCAAATATAATAATAAATGTAATGTGAGGTATTGAAGTATACATCATTTATACTCTCATTTTGTTTATATAACTGTAAATGCATAAAAATTTTGAGATGTGTACACAAGAAATGGTTATCATTGGAGTGGAGGCTAACGACCTGGGATGGGAGAAAATAGCTATCAGATCTCATAGCTATCAATCTAATCACCATCTCTTATAAGACGTATCAGTATTCAGTGTAATACTAAAAAGAAATAACCTTGGCAATTAAATTATGGCACACCATGGAGTTTGATATTATAATTATTAATAATGATTCTTTCATTTCAGAAATATTAAAATATGAAAAATCTTAGATTTTATAAAAATTGGTATTATCGCATACTGTTGTTAGTCCTTAAAGTTTTTACAAATATATTTATTACCTTTTTATTGAGCAATAGCTAAACAAAAGTTTCAGTATTACTTCAACATGAAAAGTAAATAATTACAAGGCCTCCTCAAACTGCATTCATCAGGAGTTAATATTTTTATTTTCCCAAATTCTGATTTGAAGGAGAAACTGGTGATGGACCTTTAACCCCCTTTATCTTTTTCCTGGTTCTGACGCCTTTTAATATCTGCTGACCTCTCACAGGAGCCTCTTGGCTTCCTGGACTTTTCAGGAGGGCACTCAACTCCACTGTCCACATCAATCAAATCTCAGCTCAGAATTCTGGAGCAAAGAGACTGGGAGTGAGAAGAATCAAGAGGTGGGGAGTAGTCAAATCCTGCAGGATTCTAAGGTCATCTGAAAAATTTGAGCTTTCTCTTGTCAAATTAATTAAGCAAAGAGGTCAATAAATTGAGGTGGCTCTGATGCTGTAAGCAAACCAAAATCTAAGCCTGTAAATGCCTCAAGGTTTTGAAATTGAAATGCTAAGGGCAACAAATCACCGTCAAATAGGCCTTAAGCGATAGCCAAGCAAATAATTTTCTTTCTCTGCTTCCACACTTCTCAGTGTCAGCCTTTCCCCCAGCTCCTGTCAGCGGTTTGTCACGGCCCTATTCGAATTGACTTTTGCTCAAAAAAACTCTTCAAATTTTTAATATGCCTCAGTTTATCTTTTACCACTCCCAAGGGAAGGTTTTAAGTAGTGACTGTCATAATTAGATTTTCATGGCAAAATCCGTATTGATGAGTTGATGGCATTTTGGTTGCAGAGTAGAAAGTCTATTGGAAGAAAGAGAAATGGAGGTCAGAGACTGAAATCTAGTTTCCAATCCCAATTAGTGTGTTCAAATTCTCTCTTAAGCAGGACTAACCTTATAAAAAGGCCAAGTAGGGAATCCACTCTTTAATGGGTTAAATTTAAGGGATTCTGGCAAGGTAGGACTTAAAGCTCAATTCCCATTGCTAACAGTGCTGGGCTCTGATCGTCTTCTGTCATAAAGGCATTTTATGACCTTAAGGATTTGCTTCTTATGAAATACTGTGTGACACTGGGATTTTTTGCCTTGAGAGAGTGAGTTTATCAAATATTTCCCAAATTCCTTAAGGGAATGTACTAAAGGACATAGAGATATTCAGGTTATGGCACAAATTAGGTGTTCGATTACTCTTTAAATGAACAAATGCAGGAACAAATGAAGGGGTTGAAGGAATGAATTAAAAGAGATGTATGCGTATTGGGAGGTGTTGAAGGAGGCAGCAGTTGCCTCTGAGAGAGGAAGTGAGAAGGTTCCCGGGCTTAATTTCCTGTCTTTTCACAGACTTGCTGAAGCCAGTCCTACTGTAAAAAAATTCTTTCTATCTAGCAGCTATCAGAAGTATCCCAGATTTGAAAAAAAGGGGGGGGGGGAGTTTAGTGGATATTGGTATAGGTATAAGATGGAGAAGCTGTTCTGTTTAAAAATAGAGCAGTCACAAATGAAATCCTGGATTTTCTACTTCTCCTCTTTTGCCACACTCCTCCGCCCTCTACCTTATATAATCTTTATTGTTTGTTCACTTTTCCTCTACATTTGTCTTCATGGTCTGGGTTTAACCTGGAGGAAAGAGGAGAGGAAATGATGTCTTGTCTTTAAAAATGTTCTTTACTAAACACAGGAACTGCCCCAAATTGCCTGGGCTCCCCATGAATTCAGGATCTATTTTTGAAAGTCAAAAGGATTCCAGGCAGGCAGGCAGGTTTGGTTTAGATAAGCATCCGGATTTGAGGATGGTTATCTGAAGCCCTGCCCGTCATTACATTTCACAGCAATGAAAGAATGTCTACTCTTAGGTTCTAAATCTGTGAAGAAGATTCAATGAACGTCTCAGCTTGTTTTCTTGCCCAAGTCACTGTAATATTTCCCAGATTTGCACTTTCCCTGTCCAAGTGTATGGATGTCAGTGTGTGATCAGTATTTCCCATCCTGTTTGTAGATATATCGCTTCCTACCCTCCTAACTGATCTTTAAAATAGACGTCAGGATGAAAAGGTGTCGTCGTTTCTCGTGAAGGGCATTTTAATGGCCAGAGTCCAGATGCTGAGAAGCTAAAATAACAAAGAGAAGGGGGGAAACTTCTTATCATGAGGTGTCACTGCAAGACCCGCACATCACTGAAAGCACTTAAAGTGAAGGGTGACTATCAGGAAAAGCATTCAGAGATAATAGGGTAGAGTTAGGCTGAATATTGTCGAAATGAATTAGTTAGATATTCCTTCTCTGGAATTAGTTCCAGGTTAGCTGTGCCCTGCTTAAAAAAAGTTGTCAGTTCTAACTGTGACCACAAAATGGGGCTTCAGGATGGCTTCTGAGCTGCAGGTAAAGCTCTGTTTCTCGATCTGGAGGGGTTACACAGGTCTGCTCAGTTAGAGAAAATTCATCCAATTTATGATATGTACATCTTTATGTATGTATGTTATATGCCAATAAAAAAAAAACTATGTTACCTGTTTCTTTGGAACAACAACAAGAAGTTTTCACTAAACATCTCAAAACAATGGTCCATTGCATATCTCGCTTAACACCTACTCTCCATTTATGTCCCTCAACATTTTCCCCCCAAATTGGGTTTAGTAGTGTCCTCTGGGTACTGTTCATTCATAGAATTCAGGCAAGATCTGTTGGGAAAAATGGGTGAAGGAAGGAAGATGGTTCATGGGACTTTGTTGAACTTCATTGTTGTTACATATCGAAGAGTCAGAGGATGATGAAAGAGACATCTCCCAATGTAATAAATATGGAAGCAATTATATATTGTGCTTGCCTGCAGTGGCTGCTTGCAGTGCTGTTAAGAAATGCTATTATCTCTTATGCTAGAAGGGTAAGAATGTCATCATTATGTGTGGGCAGGATATGGACAGCTATACAAAAACACTGTAGGAGATAAGATCTAGAAACCCTTTTTTCATTGCTCCTCGAGTACTTTCCCTCACCGCTTGTCCCTCGAGATAACTAATCTAGTGGACTTATCATTATGTGTTATGACTGATTTCTTTCAACTCTTATCTTTCCTGTCGTGGTAATCCAGATCTATATCTTGCCTTTCCACTGGTTTTCTTCATTCCTCTATACTCTGGTCGCCATTCCAATCTGGTGTCAAGGCCAGTATAAGGCCAGGTGGTCCAAAGCAGAAATCGCTAATTCAAATGATCAGTAAATGGGCTTCATCAAAGGTGAAATTCTGAATTTCTGTATGAAAAGCATGTATTATATGTTTTTTATATTATATATTTATAAATTTATATATTTATTATATATCATTTTATATATAAAATGATATTGTGGGAGATCACAATTTGGCTACCCTGAAATCTATCTCTTTACCTTGGTTGTTTTCTATGAGGACATTTGACCTCCCCCACTAACTGCCTAAAGAATTTGACATAGTAACTCCTTCCTGGAACAGATTTTCTATCTGATGGCTATAATATAATGTAAAATAGATGTTAGAATAGAAAAGGCACCAACAAGCCCATCTTATCAGAAGTTCTGTCTCTGGCCACATTCTCTGGATGGCCCTGCAAGGAGTTGCCAGACAAACATTTACATTTATAAGGGAAATCTCCATTTGTAAAGGTATCTCCCACTCTGTCTTGGGAAGGGGGGGATGACATCATTTCTAGAAACTTATCAATGTAAAAGGTGAGGCCTTAAATCTGCATAATAACCTTACCCTTGTTTACAGTGCTTTAGTGGTAATCTCCTGTAACTGACACCCCCGACCTCCCAAGATCTTCCTTTGTCTTTAGATGAAGATGGTATTTAAGCTGAGAATTTCTGCTATTGTGTTGAGAAACGCAGTGTCCCTTCTTTCTCCCATGTATACATGTTATTAAACTTGGTATTATTTTCTCCTGCTAACCTGTCTTGTTAATTATTTGGCCAGCCATAAGAACCTTAAGGAAAAGGGCAGAGGGAGATTCTCCCTCTCTCCTGACAATATGTAAAAAGTATAATGTGTATAAAGTGTGTACACGCTTGTGCATTTTCTTGAAAGCTGGTCTCCAACATTTATCACAACCTTTCAGATGTTCATAAACCCCCGAAGTTTAAGGACTACAAACATAGATTTTCTTGGCATGATTTGGACACCTTTATTATATTGCCTTTTTATTTGCCTTCCTATAAAGTCAATAAATTATTAATAAGGGACAGAGGTTTTTCTGTTCCAAATAGGAATACCCACTTTCCTCACTGGTCCTGATCCCCTTTAGAGGCAAGTGCACCCAATCCCTAGCTGTCATGAGTATTAGCAGCTATCAATTTAGGTCTGCCCCCTTCTCCAGAGAATTATCCTCCATCTAACTGTGAAGTCTTTCTCACAAGATGAGAACAGTCCACAGCTAATGACCACTATCTCAAAGTACCAGAGGCCTGCCAGCATGCTTAAAGGAGGCACCAGGTCATTCTTCAGAGGTCTCCATGGGATCAGGCTGAAGCTCAACTCCAGCTGAAGCTCAGCTCATTGCTCAGTTCCTTCTCTTGCCCTATTCTGCTTCCTTCATTCTCCTTTTCTTGAGAGCACTTGAATCCCTGTCTTAGGCTCTGCTTTTGAAGAACCCAGCCTAAAACAATAACCCATGATGCTCTTAAACCCTTAAACTAATTTGATGTAGCTGATTGTCTCACGGAGATTATGGTCTAATGGGGGCCATTGTATGTGATTATTAATCTCAAATTAGTTCTGTCAACAAAAATGTCTGGAATACAAGGATTTAGTTAGGAAAGCTTTATTTATCACACTGTTTGCAAACGGGGGAGATGGGGAGATGTGGCCTTTGGCAACAAACCAAAAGAACCTTCCAGGAGAACAAAGAAAGGGGGCTGCCGTTATAGAAAAAGTTCCCGCCCAGGTTTCCACTCAAGTCTGCTTATGCAAATGAGGGATGCAAGCCAGATTAGTCCTGATAGGTGAGCACAGGTTACAGTTTTATTGGTTAGGGTAAGGTGGCTGTTAGGGGCTTTTGTAAAATCAGGAACTTTGGCAGAGTCAAAGCTCAAGAGTGCATTCTGTGGTTTTTCGAGAACACAGTCCTGTCATGGCCACTTCACTCTGTTTTGTTTTATGTCCCAGTTAGCCACACACAGTCCATCTGGTTCTCAGGGGTCTTTTTGATTTCATTTTATTCCACAGTTCTATGAACAGAGTAAAAATATTAATTATAATACTCGAATATTTTCTTGGTCTATTTATTTAGAAATAAAAATACCACTTTGGACTTATGTAAGATTATTTTTCATAAATTGTAGCTGGCAATTGCTATTATAACCAACTCTAAATGAAGATAATTTATTTGACCTTTTCCAGTTAGCCAGAAATGGAATTATGATCTATCTACCTTCTGTCTATGATATTTACTACTTGAGGTTCTCTATCTCTTCCATTTTCCATTTATGCAGGTATTTCAAGCCATGTTCTTGGATGAGAAGTCAACTTGTAAATTTGTAACGCTAGCCTATTTCTGGAAGAGCACCCAAATTTTGAAGGCAGGCAAATTATCTTGGCACCCTCACAACTTGACTCATTCCTTAGATGAGCCAATAGGTGATGTACTCCTGATCACCTGTTAATGGGGCACAGGTACTCAGCTATAATAAAATAACTGTCATCTCATAAGTTCTTAAAATATGCCAGGCTCTGTGCATGCATCATCTCATTTAAGGATCCAAAAATTACTATGATGCAAGTATGATTATCTCCATTTTGCAAATGAGAACCTTAGATATGTTAATATTTTCTGTATAGTCACAGAACAAGTGACTGGCAGAACTAGGATTCAAAATGGATCTTCTTGATTATTACTCCTTTGCTCTTAACAAACTGTATTTTGCTCCCATAATCTGGGTACTATGCTTCTGTCACTCATTTCATGAATGGAAAGAAGAAGTGGGTTATGTCCAAAGGTAAATGGAGGAGCCAGCACAGCGTAGAGTGTGGTATGGAAGTCTTCAAGGCTATTACTCTTTGAAGTTCTGTTTCATGGTTGAACACAGAGCAAACTTGTGGATTTCTGACCAAGGTAAGTGGGGTACTCTCCAGCTTCAGTGAGTCTCTTAGTTTTTTGTTTTACGCATGGCTAAGAAATCTTAGAGTGGCTCCTTTCCTAGTCTTACCTCCAGTTTGCCTACCCTCATTGCCTGCTTGTTCTGAGTCTGAGATGCATGGACAATAGTTTCTCTTTCAATCCTGGCTGTCATGACATGACTGCTACATACGAAGTTCGCTGTCTGGTAAAGCTGGGTGTTCTTCAATCAAATGACCAGCTTCTCTTCTACAAAAAGTTTTCTATGATCCCAACTGTTGTTATAAAGCAGAAGTATTAACTACAATTTTATTAAAATAGATGAACAAAACCGTTCTTGAACTATGTTTGGAGAAATTGAACTTATTTGACTTCAGTTGACCAGCAATCTCTGTATTTTTGTATAGTTTTTGATAAAATATGTATGACTGGATGCTATTTCTCCCAATTTTTATTTATTGATGCCTTAGAATTTTCTGATGTATATCAGAAATAGATAAATTGGATCCCATATTTAAAACTTCCCTTCCATGAAAGACCATCTTAAGAGAATTGAAAGATAAACTAGAGACCAAGAAATAATATGTGCAAACCACATATTTAACAAAGGACTAGTATCTAGAATATATAAAGAACCTTCAAGTCTCAACTTTAGAAACAAACAATCCTGAACAGACATTTCACCAAGAAAATACAGAAGGCAAATAACCACATGAAAAGATGTTCAAGATCATTAGCTATTAGGGGAATGCAAATTGAAACCACAATGAGATATCACTACACATCTATTAGAATGGATAAAACAAGAAATAGTGATAAGACTAAATGCTGATGAGGATGAGAAGAAACTGGATCACTCATATATTGCCGGTGGGAATATTTATATTGTGTGGCTACTCTTGACGAATATGGCAACTGCTTACAAAACTAAACATATACTTATCATATGATTCCATAATTGTACTCATGGGCATTTATCTCAGAAATATTAAAACTTATGTTGGCACAGAGACCTTTAAACAAATATTCATAACAGCACATTATGAATATTATTGAATATTATATTCAATATTATATTCAATTATTGAATATTATAAATATTCAGATATTCATAGTGCAAGGAGGAAACAGCACACATGTTCTTCAATTGGTGAATAATTGAACACACTGTGGTGCATGCATAGCATGGAATGCTACTCAGTAATAGATGTGGAACAAACCATTGATACACACAACGGCTTGGATAGATGCTCAGTGAATTATGCTGAATGAAAAAGCTAATCTCAAAAGGTTAGATACTGTATGATTCCATTTATATGACAATCTTCAAGTGACAAAATTATAGAAATGGAGGAAAGATTATTGATCCTCAGAGGAATGCAGCTTCTAAGGGAATTACAAAAAGAAGGCAGCATGACTTTGTCTATGAGCTGAGTAGAGGAATGAGGAAATGGCAAAATTATGTTAACCTAGTCTCTTCATCATGAAGTGGCTGTGATGATTTCTTGTTATAAGGGAAATGTCACAAAACCTATTTAGATGATCCAGTGGAAGCCTGCAATGTATCCAACAAAGGTAATAATGGGGAAAGAACATTTACTGAGTGTTAACTTTTTCAGGCACTGTTCTGAGTGTTTCACATTTATTAATACTCATGACAGCCTTATGAGTTACATGTTATGATTAATCTCATTTTCAAACCAGAGAACTAAGGCATATAGAGACTAAATACTAAGTACTAAGACTAAGTACTTTCCTAAGGTCATAAAATGGTGGAGTGGGAATTTGAGTCTAGGAAGTCTGGATCTGGATTCTGTGCTCATAAATGCTATGCTATAGCTTTGTGTCTTTAAGAAATTGTGCCTCATTCATCTCTCCTACTCCAAGTAAAGTTTTCTTAAAATAGAAAATCGTAAGTTTGATCCCTGGTGGTAGCCTGAAAACATTTTTCTCCAGTTCATCTGGCCATGAGTACATTATACTGGTATTTAAGAATCTTGATATGAAATGACAAGTCAAAAGAGTTAAGATTAAACAAAAATCTATAGTTTTTGCCTTTGTTACTATTTTCCTTTTCTTCTAATGTGTACTATACTTAAAAACACTAGAGATTTTTCAGCATGTGCAAATTATGAATCTAAAGTGGACTCATTTGAACTTTGTTTCATAAGGCGGAGTAAATAAAATGTAACCCAGAAAAAAAATTACCTGCAAATAAAATTCTTTGGGCACTTAATTAGTGTTAATTAGCAATAGTAGTAATTTCTGTACGTTATTTCATGTCACAAAACTCATGAATGCAATATTGGCTTCTTGCCCTCATTGTCTTGGGAATGTTGAAACTATTAGAAATTATTACTTGTACAAGGAAAACCTACCATGATGTTTTAGGAATTTTAGGAGAGTCTATGAATAATATAGGTTAGGTAAGGAAATGAGCAACCACGTGGCCCTTCTTTATAGTTTTTGTTTTGCTGAGTGTGAAGGTATAGACTTGGCATTTTATCATTCTCATAGCCTTTTTTCGCCATTAAAAACTGTTTACAGTCACGCATCACTTAACGACGGGGATATGTTCTTAGAAATGTGTTGTTAGGTGATTTCATTGTTGTGCGAACATTGTAGGGTGTACTTACACAAACTAACATGGTACAGCCTACTACACGCTTAGGCTCTGTGGTACTAATTTTATGAGACCACCATCGTATATGTGGTCCATCATTGACCTAAACGTTGTTATATGGTGCATGACCACACTTTGTAGTCATAGGTAGATGGGAGAGGGCTCATAGTTGATGTTCTTTGCTGAAAGGCGGAAAGGAATGTGTTGACCTTAAACAAATAGCCAGTTATTTCTCCAGCAAAAATGGGTTTATGTGGGATCGGCAAAGAATTGCAGTTTGGGGCCTGCAACCATGGTGAGCCACATGCAAGTCCTGAGCAACAAGGGGAGGAGAAACTCTTTTATAGAGGGGAAGAGGACGTTGGGAGGGCTATTGTAAACAAAGAGTCCATTGGAGGAATTGAGAGATTGAAGTGTAGTGGCTTTTCATTTACTGAGTTCTGACAGTCTCTCATTGGCTGAGCTTCATGCTAGATAAGAAGAGGAGGTCTTTCTTCATCCTGTTGGGCTCTGCTATTAACAGAGAGCATAAGAACTCCCCCTTTGGCCTCCCAACTCCATTTTAATGAGATTCTGTTTATTAATTTCCACATTTCCCTCTTTTGATTGAGATCTTTCTCTGAAAGCGTTGCTGAATAAGAATCAGGTGTTTCCAGTTTCATCAGCCTTTTGTCCCTCAGTGCCCTTGATGTTGTGTTGGAGGGAAAGGCCACAGATTGGAAACCTATTATGGCCACATTTGGGTAACAAGGAGGGATAGAAGGGAGAACTTGCAGGCATTTTTTTAATCTAAAGTCCGTATGTTATCAAGATGATAGGCACTGGAGATCATCCGAGGCATTATGTTATCATGGAAGGTTTGGAAGACAAACTTGCAAAAGGCCTGGTCCAGACATCTTGGGAAAGCTATCTCATCAGATGTCATCTGCTTCAATTCTGGAAAATCTTCACCTTCAAGTCACCAGATGATATGTAGGTCCAGTCAGGGTTTGGGTGCTTTCTTTAGGTGCGTCACATGAATTTAAGAGTCTATTCCCAATTTTATGGAAGAACCAGATGATATAGGCTTTAAGGCCGTAAAGGAAAGTTTAATGAACACACCTGCCCTTGGATGTCCCAATTATCAGATTCCCTTTCTCATTTTTGTATATGAAAAGGAAGAGAATATAGGGTGTCAAAGGGTAACAATGTTGTTTATTGCTCAGAGGTCCTGGGCAAACCTCCAGCCTAGGCCCTTGCATTTTCTCAAAGGTAAAATAGGAGTATTACAGGGCTAGTACAAGGGATAATGAGGCATTGAGCCTTGAAATCTATTATGGGCTTTATACCTTGAAGAGCTTCTTTACTTATTGTGTATTAATTAATTCTGGAGAGAGGTTTCAAGGGATCTGTTTGAATCTTGATAGGAGATATGCTGTGAATTTTACCAATATCAGTTGAAGAATTTGCCCGTAAGGAGGATGGTAACTGATTCAGTAGGGACAAATGATCAGTGTTTCCAGAATCATCTCTAGTACCATCAGAGATGGAGCACACAGAAGATGTCAAAAGTCATTTAATTCACCTGGTTGGCTGTTTTGATGACTACTGTCAAATTCTAGAATTATTTCCCCGTTTTGGGAGAAAAAAATTTTAGCACGATTCTTTTCTAAGAAGTCTTGGCCTAATAAATGAATAAGGGTGGAGGAACTAAGAAGAAAGGGGTGTGTGTCTCAAACAAAAGGGAATGGGTTCAGAGACAGGAACCTGTTGAGGTTTGGTAGAGAATCCCACTATTTGAACTGTTTCAGTACTCTGAGGCACGGGCTGCTTTATATAGTGGGGTTGAGCACTGAGAGAGTGGCTCCAGGGGCATTTAGGACAGAAAGAGATTCATCTCCAATCTGGAGAAATGTTTCTCCAGGCTAATAAGAGGGAGGATTGGGAAGAGCCCCTGTAGTTCCGCGAGTCCCATCATTGAAAATTTAGAGGACATTGTAAAGGCTAGTTAGAGGGCTGAAGGTGCCTGAGGCACTTAAATTTGTAACAATATTTTTTTCCAATGTCCTGGCTTTTTGCAATAATAATAGAAACTAGGAGATTTTTGGTTTCATTTAGTGGCCTTCATTTGCTGGATTTGAAGATTAGGAATTTTAGCAGTCTTTCTTTTAGGTTACTCATCTAAGGTGCAAGAGAGCTGGTTTGCCAGATTAACTAAATCTGGAGTGGACGTAGTTTCCCATAACATCCTGGTCCTTTTTACTAGAAGGGAAATGTTCTGGTTTAGCACATTAATAAACATAGAGTTAAAAGCTACTTGGGTAGAACCAACATGTGAAGAAAGACAAGAATTTTCTTTAAAAACAATCTGAAGTTGATTGTAATAGTTGTGAGCAGGTTCATCAGATTCTTGTGCACAAGACTGAATTTTATACCAATCCTAGGGTTTTGGGGAAGCCCTAGGAATTGGCTGATGAAGTCGTCTAGTGATTGCCTGAGCCTGATCATAGAGCAGGATGTTGGGTGGGTCTCCTGGTTGTAGTTCTAGACACTTTCTGGATTTTCCCAGTTAGTGGTTTCATCCAATGCTGTGCCTGGCCTTCACCAACAAGCATATGAACTAGCTGATTTAAGTCAGAGAAACCAGGTTGATAAATTTGAATGACTATATTAAATTCCTCAGCAAATCTGTGAGGATTTTCAGTGACTTTGGGAGAATCTTTGACTATGCCTTGCAGTTCAGCTTTAGTCCAGAGAATCTAAGAAATTAAAGGTTTAGCCTTTAGATCCTAAGAACACTTAATTTTAAAAGGACATATTTTGATAGGTTCAGAGGAAGAGGAAGTGGGGAGAGGTTCAGGGAAAAGGGGAACTTTGGCGGGAGAGTTAGTATGGGGTACCTGAGGGTATAGAGGAGGTGTAGGTGGTATAGAAGGAAAGGAGGAAGATGGCACCAGAGGCGGGGCCAGAGCACTAGGAGCTGGGGGAGAAGAACATAATAGTGCTGGGGGCAGAGCCCAAGACATAGAAGCAGGAGAAAAGGAACATGAGGCTTCGGAAGCCATTTTATCTTTCTTTAATCATTTGTTTGCCTCAGTTAATCTTCAGTTTTATTTGGCAAAGAGGCAATTTTAGACTTGTGATAACATTTGGAAGCCTTAAAATACCAATCAAAATAGGCGTTCCATTTAGTTTTGGAAATTACAGAGCTATGGTTGTCTAATTCAGTTTTAAGAAAAGTAAGTTTGAGGAGTTCAAAAATTCCCCATATAGCCATTGATATTCTAAATTACCTTTGGTTAAGTTGCTCCATTTAGTTAGAAATGGACATGAGGAAGGACCATGGGTTTTAAACAAAAAATCATCAGAGTTCCCTGTCGGGGGGAACACCCTCAAAATATTTAGATAACTGGGATCCTATTTCTCAGAGGTTTTTCTCTAGAGTAAAAGAATAATTTTCAAACAGCCTAAACAGCTCAAACTGAGCCTAAACAGCTCAAACAGACTACCGGCTTCATACTAGCCAGTTCCAATAGGAACAGTCCGATTTCAGTAAGGTGGACCAAAGGTTGACTCAGTGCAGTTCCAAGGAACAGTCTGGTTCCAAAGGGAATCGGACCAAACGTTGATCAACCCAGTTCCAAGGAATAGCCTGCTCCCAAGGGAGTCAGGCCAAAGGCTGTATTGGCATGGTTTCAGTTGGAACAGCCTGCTTCCAAAGGAGTCAGGCTGATGTGCCAGCTCAGTTCCAAGTAGAAACAGTTTGGTTCCAAAGGAATCCGACTGACGACTTAGCACAGCTCTGGTAGAAACAGCCTAATATCAAAAGAATCAGGCTGAAGTGCCAACCAAGTACTCACAGACAAACAAGGCCTTACCACAAAAGTAGGAAGCCTTAAAAAAGATCTCCAATAAAGCCTAGAGAGCCTCAAATTCAAAGAAGGTGGACGCTCAGATCAGGAGAAAGACTTACCTTCAAAATCCAGGGTCAGTGAGAAAAGCAGCGAGCTCAATGGGCTCTGTTATGAGTACCACACCAGCCTCAGAGTCATTGGGGGTCTTCTCTGGATCCTTGTACAGGCCACTAAATGTTGGCTTTAAAGAAATAGACAGCCAGTTATTTCCTGAGCAAAAATGGATTTATTCGGGATCAGCAAAGCATTGCAACTTGGGGTCCACAACCATGGCAAGCCACCTGCAAGTCCTGAGCAACAAGGGGAGGAGAAACTCTTTTATAGAGGGGAAGAGGAAGCTGGGAGTGCTATTGTAAACAAAGAGTCCATTGGAGGAATTGAGAGATTGAAGTGTAATGGCTTTTCATTGGCTGAATTGTGACAGTCTCTCATTGGCTGAGCTTCATGCTGGTCAAGAAGAGGAGGTCTTTCTTCATCCTTTTGGACTCTCCTATCTATGGAGGGCATGAGAGCTCCTCATTTTGGTATCCTGACTCCATTTTAATGAGATTTCTGTTTATTAATTTGCACAAATGCTATATTTTAGTGATCTCTTAAAGAGAAGCTAGTTCTCAAAAGACATATGAACTCATATTTTGAAGTCCAGCTTCAAAAAGTTTGGAGAATAGAATATCAGTCAGAACCCTTTCTTGCAGTTCACACTACTGGTAACTTCTAATGCCTCAAGTCATACAACTGAGATCTAATGGAAATGAATTCATATCCAACTCTGTCTGGCTCCAGACCTCTGCACATCAGAGTCTCTCTCTTTTTTCTGCAGAGTAGAGATTTTGTCACATGTGAAATAGCCCAAGAAGTGGGACTCAGACTTCTTTCTGGTGTTTCAGAGGGAAGTCTGGAAAGTTCTGAGCTGAGGCCAGATTTCAGTGTGACCTACTTTGACCTAGCAGGATGGATATAGTGCCAGATATATCTAGGGCATCAAATACAGTATAAGTCAAAGAAATGGAGAGGCAAGAGTGAATAAATAAACATTTGTCATTAAAATATATTTTTTAAAATGTATCTAAGTATCGGTAATTCTGAGTACAAGCATGCCTCATCTTATTATGCTTTGCTTTATTGCACTATGCAGATATTGCATGTTTTACAAGATCCTCCACCAGCAAAAAGATTACAACTCACTGAAGGCTCACACGACAGTTAGCATTTTTTAGAAATAAAATATTTTTAAATTAAGATATGTACTTTGTTTTTTTAGATATAATGCTATTGTCCACTTAATAGAGTACAGTATAGTGTAAAGATAACTTTTATATGCACTGGGAAACCAGAAACTTCATGTGACTTGCTGTATTGCGATATTCACTTTATTGCAGTGCTCTGGAACTGAACCTGCAACATCTCCAAGGTATGTCTGTACTCAACTTAGATCAAAGCCCAAAGAAAAGAACCAAACACTTTATCTTGATTCTTACTGCCTTACAGTGACACAAAGATGTATTATACTGTAGTAGATATTATTAGTGCCTTATCAAGATTCCATTTACCTTCTAGTACATCCGTCTCCCAGCTGTTCTGAGAGTTTGCTGTTCATGGTTCACAGCTGCCATCTCTTCTCAAAACTTCCCCTTGGCCAATGGGAGCATGCATTGGGAAGTTACATTCCCACAGGAGAAGATGGCTGATAGTCAGTGACAAAAGGATGAAAGGGTATAAAAGCCCTACCCTCTTGCCTCAAGGTATAACCAAACCTATGGTACCATTCTCATTGCAAAGCTCCCCATGTGATCGGGCGGGGGCTAGACTTCAGCTGAACCACCTATCTGCATATGTTCTTCCTCTTTCTTCTGTTTTCCTCATTCTCTTACAGGTTTCTCCTGAGCGCACTCCCTTAGTAAATCTTTTTTTTTTTTTTTTTTTGTGAGAAAGACCAGCCCTGAGCTAACATGTGATGCCAATCCTCCTCTTTTTTGCTAAGGAAGATTGGCCCTGGGCTAACATCTGTGCCCATCTTCCTCTACTTTATATGGTACGCCGCCACAGCATGGCTTGACAAGCAGTGCATCAGTGCGTGCCCAGGATCTGAACCTGTGAACCCTGGGCCATCAAAGCGTGCACACTTAACCACTGCGCCACTGGGCTGGCCCCCCTTAGTAAATCATTTTTACACTCACAGACACTCTCTCACACACACACAGACACACACACACACGCACACACATATATATCAGGCTCTGCTTCTAGGGAACATAACCAAGAAAAACACTCATTGAGAGCCATCAGGGGTCATAGTAGGAGACCGATATGTCTCCATGTAGAGGGAAATAGTTGAGCAGAGAGGAAGAAGTTGTATGTAGCATACAAAGGGATAAATGAAGTTACTTTTTACACAGTGTTCTGAAGCCAATACACTCTGGATAGTTAAACAAGTTTATTTAATTTCCTCCAGTGGGAAATTAAATGCTTATGGTAGTATATTGTAGCTGGAAATAGATATTTTAAAATTTATGAGCTACAAGATAATCTTTAAAACTAATAGCCTTTCAAAAGTAGGCATCATGGATATGCATGGTAGGAAAGAAACCTAGAGATTCCTTACACCCAGGTCTTAAGACATATCTAAGCATTAGGTGTCTTTCCCTTTTTACAGAGTCTGAGAGAACATTTATAACTTTAATCAGTAACTCATTTCCATGGCTAATGATTCTCACAATTTGAAAATTCTTCATTTTAACTTAATGCCATTGCTTGCCATCCAGTATAAAATTCCTTCCTCTCTTCTGCCCTGTGTAGATTTGAGAAATTGATGAATTATTCCCTTTACTTTAACCTGAATTCATCTTATTTTCCTTTTTGGGGCAGAAATGAAATGAGGGTTCCCATTCTTCTAACCTAGGGATGGGGCTCTGTTGGACCTTCCTCTGGTTACAAATAGATAGATATTCTAGATAAAATATGCTAATAACTACATGGGCATGGCGGTAAAAAGAAATGAAAGCTCTAGACACAAAGAGTGAATATAAACCTAGGATGGCAAAATTATAATCTGGTAGCCTGGGCCAGTTATGGGTCCAATATATACGATAGGATTTGAGGGTAGGATTTCAATGCTCTAAGGAGCTCAGCTGATCTGGGGGAGAGAGAGCTGAGCTGCCAGGTGTCAGAGCAAGCAATTAAAGCAACAAGCCAAAAATGAAAGAGTTAAGGGGCCGGCCCCGTGGCATAGTGGTTAAGTTTGGTGCGCTCTCCTTTGGTGGCCTGGGTTTGTGGGTTCAGATCCCAGACGTGGACCTACACCACTCGTCAGCTATGCTGTGGTGGCAACCCACAAACAAAATAGAGGAAGATTGGCACAGATGTTAGCTTAGGGCTAATCTTCCTCAGCAAAAAAAAGTTAAGCCTTTAATCATTTAGTGTGATGGTATAAGCAAGAGGCTAAAACCAGAGAAAATGCTGTTCCATCAGGTGGGTCAACACAGATGTCAGGGTGGGTTGTATCACTGTTGAGGGTGCTCTGAACCCCTGTGGTGTGTGTATTGTGGGGGGTGAGGGGGAAAGGCTAGAAGTTGAAAAGTACTAAGGACTGAGAGTAGGGAAAGTGTCTTCAAGGTTTCCCCCATCCTTCCCCCATAACAAGTCCTCAGCAGAAGCATCTGAAGAAGACCTCTGCCCAAGGCCTCAGATAAAAAGACCAAGGTGTGAAGGTGCCTGAGCTGGGAATGCAAATGTGTGAAAGAGTGTGGCCAGCTGGAGGGACCTGAATCCTTGACTGCGGCTCCCCTCTGAGACTGCCAGGCAGGTGCACACCTTTCCCCGTGAAGCCTGACAAGTAAAGTCTTTGTAATTGTTGATGGTTGGGCCTGAAAAATCACACATAGGTTTTTAAGGAGGAGCCAGTCTGCTCAAATACAGTGTAAGAACAGATAATCTGTTCTTGTGCTTGTAAGAGGGCATATCACTGGAACTGATATCTTTGCATGAATCTAGGATCCTGGAAGAGCTTTCTCTTTGGTAAAAAGAAGAGTAAATTAACTTTATCCACTAGTCCACAGAATGGAAAAATAAAAGCTTCTATTTGCCTGGATCTCTACATGGAACAAAAATTGAACATGAGAAACACAGGTGTCAGGACTATCTATCCTCTCTGTGGATTTGGAACCTAGTTTATACTATAAATGTGGAGGGAGCATCCTCCAAAACTAGGGTCCCACAAATGAAAGACATAAAGAACCTGATAGGTGCTTTGTAGCAACTCTTCCAAAGCCAAGAATACACAATATTTTCACAGAAAACATTAAATAACCAATCTGAGATGAAAATGAGTTGATAGAAAAAATTACAAATGACACAAAGAAACACTCCACCATGAGGCAAAGTCACGTGAATAGTTAATCATATAATGATCAGACATGTAGTAGTGAAACTATAGAACGTGAAAGACAAAGAAAAAAATAAGATTTCAGAAAGAAAAAGCAGATTTTCTAGGAAGGAATAACAATTATACCAACAGCAAGGAATAATATAGACCAGGAAACAGTGAAAAAATATGTTCAATGGATATTTGAAAATAACTGTCAGGAAGAAATCAAAGTGTGTTTTTTAAAAGACCGTATCAAAGTCTGCAGAAAAATATTAAGAGGTTTTGTTTGAGGATACAAAATCAACCTACAAAAATCAATAGCATTTCTATACACCAGCCCAAACCAATTAGAAAATTCAATACATTTTACAAAGATTCCATTCACCATTAGAGCAAAAACCAGAAGGTATCTAGGAGTGAAAAGAGTAAAACATGTTTATGGAGAAAATTATTAAACTTCATCATTAAGTCATAAAAGAAAACCTTATTGTATTGAAGGCAATACCATGTTCATGGGTAGAAAGACTTGATGGTGATTTCAATAAAATAATCTATAGATATATTTCCAATTAAAACCATAAAAATTACTAATTTAAAAATTATTATTAAAACCATAAAAAATTCTGGAATTTTTTTTCACGTATCTTGCCACACTGATCCTAAAGTTCGTATGGAATAAGATGTATAAGATACATTTGAAAAAGTATAATAAAAGATGTTTGTTTTACCAGATATGAACACTAGTGATAAAGTTATAGTCATTAAGGCAGTTAGATATTAGTATAGACAATAGACAAATGTGATGCTGGTGTACACACTAGGCCAATGACAGAATAAAGACCTTAGAAACAGCTCACACATACATATATTTATATTTGCTGTATGACAGAGGTGGCATTACAAGTCATTGTAGACAGAATGAACTATGTATGTATGTGTAAAAAATAAAATTATAGTACTACTGCACATAATCCACAAAAATAAGTTCCACACAGGGTAAAATTCTAAATATGAATAACAAAAATTTTAAAACTTCTAGAAGACCCTATAAGAGAATTCCTTGATGGCCACAAAGTAAAGTAGAATTTCATAAACCAGACAAAATGCACAAGTCATAAAGGAAATGACTGATAAATTGACCATATTGACATGAATACAATCTGTGGAAACAAAATAACACCATGAACAAAGTTGATCCACACCACAGACTGGCAGAAGATATTAACAATGAATATGGCCACAGAAGGCTTAGCCAACATACGTAAGGAATCCCTCCAAACAATGAGAAAAAAATAAATAACCTGATAGAAAATGGACAAGAGATGAATGGGCAAGTCTAAGAGAAAACCAAATGCCAATAAGCATGGAAAGTGCTACTTAACCTCACTAGTACAGATAAATACAAATTTGCATAATATGAGATCTGTATAGCCATTTGTCATATCAAAATTAAAACAGATAAAAAATCTCATAGGCCTAATAACTTCAAAAGGAGGTGAGAATGGAAGGAAATGTACATTAATTAAGGTAATATATAACAATATCAGTTGAAACAGAAACTCACCGTCTCAGTGGCTTAATACAATGAAAGTTCATTTATTGTTCATGTCCCAGTCCAGGGAACATGTTCCTGGTCATACAGCCTCTGATGAGGTCATTCAGGAAGCCCAGTACCTCTCATCTTGTAGCTTATCTCTGTTCAAAGTCCTTAGAAAACTCCCCATGTGTCTAGAGGATGGGGAAGGAGACCATGAGGAAGTCTTACTTCTAGGTCACCAAAAATTTAAAGGCCCAAATGTCTTTCCTACTCCTGTCACCAGGACCAGGTCTTTGGCAACACCTAACTACGAGGAAGACTAGGAAATGGAGACAAGCTTTATGCTCAAGAGGAAAAGGAAATAGGACTTGGCAAATATGCATAATCTCTTGCCACACTTGTGCATTTCTGGTGAGAATATACATTAATACAACCATTTTGGAGGGCAATTTTTAGTAAAGTTGTAATTATATGTGCCCTTAAATCCACAATTCAACTTAAATAAATAACCTAAGAAAATCTTATACTCATGTTCAAAGGAACATGTAGAAGTATATTAAAAAATATATTCCTTTCAATAACGCCTATAATTTTGATAAATAGGAAACAACCTAATTTTCTGTCTGTTAGGAATGGAAATATAAATTGTGATTTATTTATGCAATGGAACATTATAGAGTGGTTAAAATTAATTAAATGTTAAATATATCAGTGTAGATACATTTGAAAATGTGAATTAAATTAATGTAAGATATTAAATGATACAAAAAGTGCAAAACCATTCCTGCAAAATTTTGAATTTTACAAAATAGCAATTTCCATTGTTCGTGAGTACAATCATATAAGAATAGCATAAAAAAACATGCAGGGAGAGCCAGCCCTGATGGCCTAGTGGTTCAAATTCAGTGCTCTCACCATTTTGGCCATCCGGGTTCATCTCCTGGTCGTGGAACCACACCACCTGTCTGTCAGTTGCCATGCTGTGGCCGCAGCTCACATAGCAGAACTAGAAGGACTTACAACTATGATATACAACCATGCATTGGGGCTTTGGGGAGGAATAAAAAAAAAAAGAGGAAGATTGGCAACAGATGTTAGCTCAGGGCGAATCCTTCCCTGCCAAAAAAAATGCAGGGAATGATATGCATCAACTTCAGGATAATAGTAAGCTCTGGAGAGGAAATGATGAGAAAGGTGATTTGATTTCTTAAAAAAGATCTGAAGCAAATCTGGCAAAATATTACCATGTGTTAAATCTAGATTTTGTGTACAAAGGTGTCTATTATATGTCCCCTTATATATATTTGAAATGCATATTATATGCATTATTATTCTAAAAATAAAGTAAAATTATTCTAAAAGTAAAGTGAAAACACATGTAAAAGATGGTTCACCACTAACTAGTCAGTCATCCTTCTCAAATTATTTTAAAACTTCATATATTTCCACATATTGCAGTAGATAAATGATATAAAAACAATTAGATTTCAGTATGGTTTTAAAAGGAAGATGTTTCAGCAGATGAAATGGGAAACACACTGTCTAAAAATCCTAAAAACTCATTAACTACAATGTTTTGGTAAAGGCAGATCTTTTGGATTTTTATGGAGGCTTCATTGCATAGACATGACTGATTAGATCTTTGGCCATTGGTGATTGATTCAACCTCCAGCCTCTCTCCCCTCCCGAGAGGTGGTGGTGGTGAGGGGGTCCGGCTGAAATCCAGCCCTCTAATCACATGGTTGGTTCCCCTGGCAACCAGCCCCCATCCTTAGGTGGTAACCAAAAGTCTCATCATTAACCTAACAAAGACACTTTTATTGCTCTCATTTAACAAATTTCAAAGGTTTTAGGAGCTCAGTGCCAGAAATAGGAGGAAGACCAAATATATATTTCTTGTTATAAATCACAGTATCACAGCAGACCTTTTAATTTATTTATTGCTTTCCCAATTTCCCCAAAATACAAAAGTTAAAAACAACATAAATTGTCAATAATCAATAGCTTAAGTACTTACTAAGTGGCAATGAAACAGTCACGTCTTAATCATCTTAATGCTTTGATCATATCATATCATTTATATATAATGTTCAGTATCTCACCTGGAGATACCTAGTTATTTACAGCTATCTAGATACTAGTTAGAGGCCCACTGTTCTCAGAATCCCGTGTGACTCTGACTTGGTGAGTGAATGCTCCCTAATGACACAATTCTTAATTTTTAGGTTGTTTCAGCTTCTCTGCTCGGTCTCTTGAAGACTTATTCAGATCCATTTACATTTCCCTGAGGTTGTGAGTTCTAATAATGTGGTTTCAACTAAATTAATCAATACTTGTTTAACTTAGTTGTCAGGAGTTGAAATTTTCTGACACTGAAAGTCGTTCAGCACAAGAAAAAGTGCTCAAAGAGCCAAGTACATGGTTAAGAGCTTCCAAAGGAAGATCCTCAAGTTAAGCAGTATGGTAGCATCCTGATAAAAAGAAGGGACTCTGGAGGTAAGATCCCTGGGCTTGGATGAGTTAATTGAACTCTTTCTGTATCCGTGGATCTTTGATAAAGATATAGGTCATATACGAATAGATATAGCTATACTATGTATAGTTAATACTAATATATAGATAATACTAGTACCTAACCCAGAAGGTTTTCCTAAGGATTTTAATGATTTAGTATTTGTGAAGTGTTCAAGAGTTTCTGGCACACGGTAAGTACTTTATAAGTGTTTATGAAATAAATACATTCTCACATTTTACAGAGCCTAATTCTCTTCGACTGAAATCATATTCACAATTGTGAGTCTGGAACCTCCCAGACTTGTTGATGCAATGCCAGGTTGATTTAAGATGTTAGGCAAAAATAGGTTATTGAACAACAAATCATTCCTAATGGGCAGATTTGTGGCTGTACTTATTACCAAAAAAACAGCAAAACAAATCTCTCACGGGTAGATGACTTGAACAATCATAAATGATAGGTTGGAAGAGAAACTTATATCAATGAGAAATATAGTCTTATTATTTAAGAGCTGACCCCAAACCTTTTCTCCACACCTCAGAACTCACAGTTTCCATCTGGTGACAAGATTTAAGAACTAAAAGAACAACTTTTTCTTAATTTAATGTTTTTTTACTTGATTTTTACATTTAATAAACTTTAAAATTCTAGAATAGTTGTAGATTTACAGAAAAGGTTAAAAAATATTAGAGAATTCCCATCTACCCTGCACCCATTTCCCCTACTGTTATCGTTAGTATAGTAATAGAAGCTTCTATAAACATTTGTTTGCAGGTTTTTGTGTGGACATAAGTTTTCAAATCAATTGGATGAGTGCCTAAGTGTACCATTGCTGGATTGTATGGTAAGATTAAGTTTAGCTTTATAGAAACTGCCAAACTATCTTCCAAAGAGGCTGTTCCATTTTGCATTCTGTCCACCTATGAATGAGATTTCCTGTTGCTTCACTTCCTCATCAATGTTTGGTATGGCAGATTTTTCCCATTTGGATGGAAACTAGACTTTTGGTGGTGAACATGATGCAGTCTATACAGAAGCCAAAATAGAATGATGTACACCTGAAGTTTACACAATGTTATAAACCAGTGTGACCTCAATAAAATAAAAAAAAAATGTTCCCCCTCAACGTTAGCTTTCAAAGAGGTGTGTAATGGTATCTCAGTGTTTTAATTTGCATTTCCCTAGTAACATATGATGTTAAGCATCTTTTCATATGTCACTTGCTATGTGTATGTTTTCTTTGGTTAGGTATCTATTCAGGTTTTTTGCCCAATTTTAATTGACTTGTTTATTTTCTTATTGCTGAGTTTTAAGTGTTCTCTGTATATTCTGGAACAAATGTATCAGATAAATGTTTTGCAAATATTTTCTCACAAACTTGTCTTTTCAATCTCTTAATAGTGTCTTGCACAGAGCAAGAGTTTTAATTTTAATAAAATCAAGCTTATCAATTTTTTCCTTCATGGATTGTGTTTTGTTGTTCTATATAAAAACTCATCACCAAACCCAAGGTCACACAGATTTTCTCCTATGTTTTTTTCTCCAAGTTTTATCATTTCGCATTTTATGTTTAAGTCTTCGGTTCATTTTGAATTTATTTTTGTGTAAAATGTGAGATCTGAGTCTAGGTTCATTAGTATTATTGTTATCATTATCATTATTATTTTTGCATATGGTTGTACAAATTTTTGAAAAGATTATTCTGTATACATTGAATTGTCTTTGCACCTTTGTCAAAAATTAGCTGACTGTATTTGTGCGGGTCTGTTTCTGGTCTCTCTACTCTCTTCCATTCATCAATATGTCTTTTCTTTTGCTAATACCACACTGTCTCGATTAGAGTAGCTTTTATAGTAAGTCTTGATATCAGGTAATGTGAACTCTCCAACTTTGTTCTTCATTATTGTGTGGGCTAGTGTAGACTCTTTGACGTTCTATATAAATTTTAGAATCAGTTCTTCAATATTGACAAAAACATAGTTCTTGGATTTTGATCGGAATTGTATTAATTTTGTCTATTAAGCTAGGAAGAATTGACTTTTTGATAATATGGGATCTCTAAATCATGAAATAAAATATCTCACCATTAATTTAGATCCTCTTTGACTTATTTTGTCAGTGTTTTGTAATTTTATGCATGCATTTTATGTACCTATTTTCTTAGATTTTTTTCCTGAGAACTTAATTTTTTAAAATCTTTATCAAGATATAATTCACACATCATACAATTCACCAATTTAAAGTTCAACTTCAATGTTTTTTAGTATGTTTACAGAGTTGTACAGCCATTACCACAATCAATTTTAGAAGATTTTTGTGACCTCAAAAAGAAACCCTGCACCCATTGGCAGTCGTTCTGTGTTTCCCCCACTCAGTCTTAGGCAACCACTAATCTACTTTGTGGTTCTATAGA